>NC_056735.1:524560017-524860017 GCF_019279795.1 Protopterus annectens | reverse complement strand
TCCATAAATAAAGAAATCAGGTATCTAAATTGGGAGCTGTTCCTCTTTATAGCACTGGTTGAACTGGGACTCAACAAGATTATTTAGTATGAGACACTTGGTTAGAAAAACACAATTAAGAGTTTTTTAATGAGTTGCTCCATGATAAAATTGGCGGCACAGGATTCCACAAAGTGGAATTAACTGAATCTTGATTTCAAATGCCGCAAACAATCAAAAGTACTCTGAATAAAATATAACCTACCTTGAAGTGTAGTAGTATAACAACTGGTTATATTTCCTTGGAGATGTTAGAATCTGTGAGATATAAGGGATTTGGAGTTATATACGTCTATAAATGTATGTGCTGAAGTTACTGAATAAACTGGCTGAATATCATTTGATGACTCCTTGTTAGACTTAATTCTGGGCACCTGAAATTGATCTGGATGCTTATCTGCTTGCAGATGGCAGATTATTTCTCATTACTTCTTGCTTCTTTCTATTCATGCACCCCCCCCCCCACCATCTTAGTCATGTGTTCTAACCCTAACCCTAACTCTCACCCTACACATTAAGATACTAAACCACCTTTCCTGTAACAGTACCACTAAACTAGACAAATGCATATATACACTCATGTGTGAACTTCAAACAAACCAATACTCAAGCATACTATCACATCTATTTATTTATTTTATTCAACATTTATTTACCAGGAAAGTCTGACTTGGAACAAAGCCAATTTTCAGCAGAGGCCCAGGGAGAAACACTCCAGAAGCATGTCTTTGTAACACAGGGTGGAAACCAGAGTACTCGGAGGAAACCCACATGAATGCATGGAGGACATGCAGACGCCACAAAGAAGGCATCCCAGCTAAGAATCAGATCGGAAAACCTCTTGTTGTGAGTTGACAATGCAACCACTGCACCCCCTATCTATCCCCTTCCACAGCCCATACTTTAATCCACAAACACTTATTAAAATCCACTCAATCGCAATAGTGAAACATTTGCTAAAATTAATGTTTGGCATTGCTATCTACTCCCACTTACTTAACAGTCAACATTGGCTGCTTCAGCTATTCCTGCTCTTGACAAAGAGTACATTTATTCACTTCTGACATCAGAAAATCCTTTAAGTTTGACCAAACATATTGTGACAATTTATATATATACACAAGCTCTCTCTCTCTCTATATATATATATATATATATATATATATATATATATCCTGCTCCTCTTCATAAGTGTAGGCCTCAGAACAATGTGTTGCCAAACATAAAGATAAGATGAGGAGAGTATAAAAGAAACAGCCTTATTCACCATCTGAAAATCATAAGTACTTTTGTCTAGTGCTATAGATGTTATTGGAATACCTATCTTTCATAACTTTTATGTTTATATAGTTTTATTTGCAAAGGTAAAGCTTAAGGAAAAGCCTATGCAAATCTGTGAAAAAATATTTAGTTTGAAAGGGGGGTATGATGAAATCACAAGTCCCGTGAACCAATGGAGGGCTAAAAAAAGGAGTCAATAAAGTGGTAAAATGGGACAATATGAAAATGACCAACTGGGGGAGTTAAAATACTCCTTTACAATTACAGAATTTTGCAGAATATTTTAAAAAATATGTGAAAGAAATGACAGCTCTGGTGGGAGTTTATAGAAAAGAAGAGCAATGGTATGAAGAAGGTTCTAGGCATGGAAGGAGGCAAGGCACAAGAAGAAGGCAGAGAACATAGGAGTAAATAGGGGTCTATATTACAACGCTGAACTCACAGGAGTTCGAACTTTGTAATATTGAACCATAAGGTTTGAAACCCAATAAAAACGAAAACACAGAACGGCGATGTTTTTTCCCAGGGAAAAAAAAATCACTGTTCCATGACAAAAAAAAAAAAAAAACCATTTACACTTTAAACTTAAACTAAAGTGGGGGGCTTTGCTACCCACACCCCCCTACTTAAATATACCAACTCCAAGATCGCACCATAGTGGAGGAAATATCAAAGTCCCAAAAACGGCCTACCGATTGTTTTCCTTGGAAAAAGATTTGGTGTGCCGTGGCTTCGCTTTTTTCGTATTTCAGATGTTTGGGTTTGATATTACAACGTTCAAACTTCTACAGGTTCGACGTTGTAATATAGACCCAGTAAATAGTTCTTTTACAGATTGGGGGAGTTATGTATGTGAATAATTAAATATATGATATAATTACATTAGAAGGATACATATGTGTAGAAGGGGGACGTATTCTTATAGGAGTTAATAATGAGGAAAAATACTTAAAGGTAATGGACACTATCTTGTGAAAAGTGACAATAACTGTTGCATAAAGAGGGAAAAAGATGGAGTCATAGTCTACAGCTGGTGCTTGTGAACACAGGTTTCCAAGAGAAAACTACTGGGGAAAAGATCTAGGATGGGGCAGGTGTCTCCAGTGTCTTAACAGGAAAGGAACCTTAATGTGCTTAGTAGAAGGAGCCTTCAGGAAGTATACTGATTTAATTCAATGATGCTGAAAAAGAACAGACTATGAAAGGGTGATCCAGTTGGATCAAGGCCAGCATGTTGCAGAAGAACGATCTGTTAATGTCTAGTCTAGAAAGGAGGACCAATCAAGGCTGCAGAAAATGACTGAGGCTGTACAAATATGGGTGCAAAGAATGACATAGCGATCATGCTCTGTAAGAGAATTTTTTAAGTGAGACTCATAAAAGCTATAGGTGTGCTGCAGGGTATGGTTGTAGGGCAAAGAAGGTGAGAGGCTGGAAGCTGTGTGTTCAGAAAAGAGTGAAATAATAAAAGCTGAAACAAATGTAGCAAGGTGGGATTTTGGAAGAGGAAGACCAGTATGAACTTAAAAGGCCATGCTATTAGAAGGGATTGAAGCTGTGGTGCTCAGTAACAAAGCAGATGTCAAAAATAAGGGAACAGTAGCATCTGTGGTGAGGAAGCAGAACCCCAGGAAGGGATTATGCAGAGAAGAAGGGCATGGGCATCTCAAGTGGAAGGGGATGGAAAGGGCACACAAATCAGGAGCCAAATTGCAGTAGACCAATGATGTGAGCACTCAATGTCCAACAGTGGAGATGCTATAAGTACCACAGCCAATTATATGTCAGATGAAAGGAGACTGATAAAAGAAAGGACCATGCTGACTGGAAACAGTTGGGAGTGGCACTGTTAAAGGAACTGAAGGGCACTTGCAAAGGTAGAAGAAGAAAATTAGGTAGTTCTTTCTGAAAGAAATAAAACAAGAAAGTTTAGTACTGGAACTGATGGAGACAGAGCAGAGAAAGGGAGAATAAAGAGGCTCCTAAAAAAATCCTGTATATCTAATCATAAAGAAAAGTGCAGAGGAAACAACTACAAAGATCTCATAAAAGACTGCAAAAATGTAGCCAGGGCAGAGAGAGGCTGCAATTATTAGAGGGAGGTACACTTGAGAGAAATCTTCTCAAAAGAAGTGCATGTTCTTCCATTAAAACATAGACAGGTACCCCTGCCTGGATGGACATGAAAAAATAGAGGAGTTCTGGAGGTTATAAAAAATCAAGTGCCAAGATTAAAGCATAAGTAACATCTGGAGCACATGATAAAACCTCTGCATGGAATGGTGAGGAAGTGCGAAGTGGAGTAATCTCAGTATATGTCAATGGGCTGTCACAAAATGCAGGCTCAGTTAAGGGCTAAATAGAAGCAATGGGGAGTGAGAACTACATGACCAATAATGGGGGGATCATAGAAAGTGTTGCCAGTCAGTGGTCAGATGGAAACTCCCATGTGACTGGGGAGTACAATACAGAATAAAATCAGTCAGAGAACTGGGACAGAATCCAAAAGACAAAAAGAAGGAAAGTGTTTTTTTCCTAAATTGAACAAACTGTGGAAGATGAAGAGCAAACTGGTACCCACATCAAGTATCCTATACCCAAGCCATCCTGAAAAAAGTGGAGATTAAAGAAGTGACAAAAGGAAAACAGGCAAGAGCAATACAAGTCAAAAAAGAGGAAAAGAAGAGGAAGATCAGGAACAGGGAAGGAATTTTACCATGGAATAATATTTGGAGGAGAGTAAAAAGGAGGAAAAGTAGAAGAAAAGGACTGATGTTTTATCAGACTAAAGCAATAGCTA
The DNA here is from genome assembly GCF_019279795.1 of Protopterus annectens. Classification (NCBI taxonomy): domain Eukaryota; kingdom Metazoa; phylum Chordata; order Ceratodontiformes; family Protopteridae; genus Protopterus; species Protopterus annectens. The sequence continues at coordinate 524,855,897 of NC_056735.1, read as the reverse complement.
CAATTTGCAAGAAAGCAAACAATCTGCACCGCAGAAGGCCTAGCTCCATTGTGCAGAGAAATTGAACCCTTATTGACAGCCTAGGAACTGGAAAAGCCAGGCAGGGAGGGGAAGGAGTAAAAGGGCATAGCCCACTCACCTCTGCTGGTGGTGGGAGGGATTTGCATGCACACAAAGAAAACTGGGTAGTGCAGGGTCCCTGGTAGAGAGTGGAGAGACCACTGCTCATGCTCTAGGGTGAGAGTCAGGGTCACTTAGGGACAACAACCTTTACAGAAGTGAGAAGATGTTCTCATGGATGGTTCATTGCATACCTCTCACTGGCACATAGCAGAGTGTGTGCCTTAGGGCTGTGTGGGGGATAAAAAAATGCAAACCACCCCTATGGTTGTCTAACTGATGGCCCTTCATAGTGGACCCTCGTCCAAGTAAAGAGGAAAAAAATTTTAATTGGCCAGGAGGGAGTTGAGGGGGTGACAGACAGCAGGATAGATAGTCCAGAAGAAACAATCTATGCCATAGAAAAAAACTGTCTAATAAATGCAACCTCAGGACAGCAAATAAATGAAAATGACTTAGAAATAGAAGATATAGAATGTATGTAAGCAAGTCAATTTAACTCAAAAAGGTCTTCCAAGCAAATTTAGAGTATTTGTTTCAAAGTAAAATGTCACCACCTGTGAAATGAAAATTTGAGAAGTCTTGGACAAGGACTAAGAAATGACAGAAAAAAATGATAATAAACTACAAATACAATAACAAACGTAAAAAAAAAAACAAATAAAAAGATCAGTGGTGATCCTAGTTGATATAGATAACTCAGTCCCTTATGTTTACACTCACTTTGCCATGTTTCTCAAATGTCCAGATTTTTGCTTCATATCTTACTTCTATTCCTCATAAAATATTTGGTTTTCAGACAAACTACTGAGGATTAAAGTCACTAAATAATGGCATACATTTGGAGTTTGGACTTCATATCCTTCAGAAAAATGCAGTTAAACACACATCCTGTTATTCTAGCTACTTTCTAATTTAATTAAAGGAAGGCAGGGTATGTTACCAGTATAGAAAGCAGGCAGAAACAAATCTGTTTTTTTTTTCTGCCTCTGTTATTTGCAGGCTTTAAGTGGCAGATTTGACTACCTAGTGTGAGACCCAGCCTTAAAAAATGAAGCAGGGAGTGCTTAACATTTATTAAGATCTTAATTGATTTATCTTTTTTTTACTGTTAGAGCATAATCACTGCACTCCATGCATTGCAGTGGAATCATGACCTTATTCTGTGGGAGGGGAACCATCTCTTTTGAAAAAAATAAAATTTTGGTGGATAGCCAGAGGCTAAAATGCATGCAAAGGACATAATGACCATGTTTATCCCTTAGTTTATAGGTGTATTGGAATATCCTTTGGGAGAGTTATCTGATGGTCTTCCCAATGTAAAATATACCACAGGAAGTGCAGCTGGAAATATAAACCATATTAGTGGGGTGACAATAGCTGGGGATGGAGAGCTGTTTGTCCTTTTGTAAGAAGGGCAGTGGAGGTTGTCTTTGTTGTTGAAGAATACACAAAGATTGTACCTACCACAAGGGAATGTACCGTGTTTAGCTCTAAGACCAAGATATTAAGGAATAGACACAGTTGGCATAATGGGTTGAAGTATTCACCTGCCATGTACATGTTACAAAGTTTTATCCTGATCTCTGGTCAATGCCTATGTATGTTCTCTTTGTATTTTACTGGGGTTAATTCCTCTTCCAAAAAACATGCTGGGTATTTCCACCTCAAACTCATCCAGGAATGGAGCTGTGGGTAGCAGCATGGACTCTATTGGTGCCTAGAGGGGAAAGACTAGTACAGACCATCTGCTTTGGGTATTGACTGGGTAGTATCCTCTAGACAAGAGATTACAGACTGTGTGCCATATCAGGGCTAGCCACCTGATGGTATGAAAATTGGCATTAGGCATTTTGGTCATGTTGTCTAATACTGCCAAGAATGAGCATGAGTATTTGTCAGTGATAATTGGGTTGAGGACCTGGACCTATGCCAGGTACCCATGCTAACTGTGGGAGGGGTAAATGTGTTCCTTTGGCCAATGTGTGCTATCCATAAAGCGCAAGAACCGTGGGTCAATAAGCTGTTGGCCAATGTCCAGTTGCTCAACTTGTGTTACCTGGGATAGCTCTGATAAGCAGAAACTGTACATAAAATCAATCAACCTTTCAAACATGGTTGGCACACTCTTTAAAAGCTCACTGACAGGACACAGCTTATAAGTGGATGACATGATAGTAAACAGGAGACTGGACATCCTCTGCATCCAGCATCCAACAACAAGGAAGGGCAGTGCAGCAAAGCAATTTGACTTGTGAGGTCCAAAATCTACTATTCAGAGGAGGGCAGACTAGAAATGCTGTTGGAAGTGTAGTGAGGGAGAGTATTCAGAAGACAGTGAGGGGTTCATCAGAATTTATGACAGAGTCATGGCAATCAGAAACCAATATAAGAATAGGGGAGCATTCATAATCTCTGTAGCAGTTACAGGATCTACTAGATAAAGCAGGACATGAGTTACTGTTGGTAATGGGAGACCTGACTGCAAGTATCCGGACAGACAGAATGGGATATTTATTTATTTTTATTTTACATTTGTTGACCGGGATAGTCCGACTGGATGCATGTCCATTTTCAGCGGAGGCCCGGAGAGACAAACTCCAAGGGTAAGCAGACACAGCATTACATAATACCAGCATTACATATTACAAACAGACTATTTACAGAGATTACATAAGTAAGCAAGTTAAACAAGTTCCACAGGTTAGAGTTAATCCTGAGCGTAAGTCAGGATTAAATTAAATTACACAGTAAGATGGTTAACAGATTTTTACACATTCTAGAGAGAGTTAGCCAGGCTTGATACATTGACATAGCCAGTTAAGTGACAAATGTTGTTTGAGTCTAGTTTTAAATTGACCTAAGGTGGAAAGTAAGGTAATATCAGCTGGAAGAAAGTTCCAGGATCTACTTACAAAGTTTGCAAAGAGAGAGTCACTGGCTGTGTTATTAATTTTGCTAGTCTGAATTAGTAGTTTGTTAGAGGATCAAAGCGGTCTAGGATTGTTATAGGGGGTGATAATATTTTTAAGTGCAGGAGTATTGTCCAGATTATAGAGGATTTTATAGGCCATAATCAGTTAGTTATACTGGATTAGGCTGAGTAGTTCAAGCCACCCAAGCTGGTTTAGATTGATGAGATGATGTGTCCTAAATGGCAGCCCAGTGGCAAACCTGTCAATGTGGTTGTAGCAAATTGAGAGTTTGTTAAGGACAGTCTTGTTTAAATTTGAGAGTAGAGGGGATGCATACAGAAGGGTTGAAAGAAGGTGAGAGCGAGCTATGGCAATTTTAGCTGGAGCGGTTTAGAAGGCTTTTATTCTGTAAAGTGATCCTAGTTTTTTATTGATGGTTTTGATAGTTTGGTTAACATGTAGGTCAGATTTTAGATTATTATCTATGATGACACCTAATAGTTTTGTAGAGGGGTCAGGGGAGATTATTGTGCCATCATTTGAATTTATAGTAAAGGTGAAAGCGGTAGACCTACGTGTTTGTGAAAATAACAGCATTTTAGTTTTTTGGGATTTAAGATCAGGCGACGTTCAGAAAGCCAGTTTTCTATTGTATTAAAGGTGGTCTGGGTAGCTGACCATAACTCTACTGGAGATGTGGCCAAGCAAATCAGAGTAGAGTCATCAGCATATTGGATACAGCTGACTTTTGGGATGACAGTATAAAGGTTGTTAATGAAGATGAAGAACAGCAAGGGCCCTAGTATAGAGCCTTGTGGTACTCCAAGGGTGTTAGGTAGAAGATTAGAGAGTTTGTTCTACCAGAGGACAGCCTGCTGTCGACCATTCAGGTAGGATTGAAACCACTGAAGGGCTCTAGTATCTAGACAGAATGTTTGCAGGTTGTGGATTAAAAGTTGGTGATCAACCATATCGAATGCCTTGGAAAGATCCAAGAAGAAGGCTGAGGATATATAATTATTGTTGTGATTATGGTTTATGGGGTTGGTAAAGGCTAGGAGGGCTGAAGTAGTGCTGTGATGAGGACAGAAGCCATGCTGAGTGTCTTCCATAAGGTGATTCTGGATTAGGTGGTGCATGAGTTGTCTGTGAATACATTTTTCCATAATCTTTGCAAGTGAAGAGAGTATAGCTATTGGCCTATAATTGGAGAATTCAGTAGAGCTGCCTCCTTTGTGAAGTGGGATTACATCGGATATTTTCCAGATGGTGGGAATTTTAGCTTCTACTATAGTTCGATTGATTAGTATTGAGATTTTTGTAGGTACTCAGCAGGGAGTTGATCAGCAGAAAGTGTAGTGGGTTTTAATTTTTTGATTAAAGTACGGATAAGTGAAGTGGTGACTGGTTGGAAGCTGAATGTGAGTAGGTTTCTAGGGGTGCTACTTTCAGGACCAGGGGAGCTAGGAGGTAGTTGGCTAGCTAGGGCTTGAATTGTCTCAGTAAAGAATCAGTTAAAACTGTCAGAAACATCTTCAGGGGTTTTATCAATAGTAGCAGCAGGGATTGGGGTTGAAGTTTGTTCAGGATGTAGTAGATTATTTAAACCTACTCAAAATTTCTGAGGGTTATTTTGATTTACTGTCTGTAAATTACAGTAGTATTGTTTTTTGTCTTGTAAAATGGATTTTTTAGTTTCATTCCTGGATTGCCTGTATTTAATGTGATCTTGGAGGTCTTTAGAAGAACACCATAAAGCCCATGCTTTGTTTCTAAGGGTAATTTTGAGTTTAGACTCTTTAGAAAGCCATGGCGCAGTTTTCGCCTTTATTCTCTTTGAACGAACAGGTGCATGCAAATCAGGGATCTCAAGGAATTTGTTGTTAAAGTATGCTACTGCTTCCTCTAAGGGGAGGTGTTTTAGAATAGACCAATTACATGAGTTTAGTTCTTGTTGGAATTTGGCAGGGTCAAAGTTTATATTGTTTCTAACCTTTCTGAGTAAGGTTTGTTGGGAATTAATGGCTTTGTGCTTAATTACATATGTGAGAAGGTGATCGCTTAGGCCATCAGGGAGGGTACCAGAGGTGTATAGTTGGGGGTGACTATTTATGAGTACCCAGTCAAGTATGCTTTCTTTTTGGTGGGGTTTACCTATTCTGGTAGGGGTGGATATGATTTGTGTAAATGCATGCAGGTTAATATGGGTGGTTGGGGATTCTGAGGAACAGGTGCCCCAGTCTATGTTAAAGTCTCCAAGTAGTAGGGTTTCTTGGGGTTAGTGACATGATAGCCAGTGCAGGATATCTTCAAGTGTAGATATATTGTTACCTGGGGGTATGTACATACAGATGATATTAATGCATTTATTTTTATTAAGTTGCAATTTGGTGGCAAGAATCACCGAGTTATTAATCTGAGGTGGTAGTATTACATCTATGGTGACATTCAACTCAGATTTATAGAGTACAGCTATCCCACACCCCTTGCTCGAAGCACGATCCAGCCTGTGTATGTTGTATCCAGGTGGTAACACTTCATTGTCTGTAGTGTGAGGTTTTAACCAGGTTTCAGATAAACAGAGACTCTCAGAGGAGTGGACATCCAAAAGTGCATGCAATTCATATACCTTGTTATTAATGTTTCTAATATTGAGATGACAGGGTACCGTGAGGTAACGTGGGTTATGTGGCAGATCCTGGCACCCGACAGGCAGCTGACAGTAACCTTCTCCTTGTTTAGCCTGGTGAGTGGGACATCAGTGTGCCTGATTATAGAGTCACCTATGACTACTGTGTTGGGTACGTTGTTTTGCCTTATGGGCTGTGGTTGAGTAGCACACTAAGTCTGTGGGCTGTGTCTCATTTTGGTTGTGTTGGTGGTGGAGGTTGCTTGTGTTTCTGCTTTGGTGGTCTCTGTTGCTTGAGCAGATTATTATTGAGAGTCTCCACAATTGTTTTTGTGTTTTTATGTGTGGATTTTGGTGGTGTTGGTTTAGTGGGACTATGTGATGAGTGTGGTGTGGTGCAAGTGTTTACCTTCTCTTCTTGGAGAGAACTTTACCTCCAGTTTGGCTAGATAAGTGCATCTCTCGCAGGTTGTAGTGTTGGGTGGTAGGAGGACAGGGTTGTCTGTGTACATGAGGCAATTGCTACATTGCCCCAAGATGCCCAGATTCATCAGATAGACAGGAACGAACACTGGGAGCTGACCCTTGGACATGCCTGAATAAAAAACTATGTTCTTCTAGACAAGTGAGGAAAGTGAGTGCAAGAGCTGTTTTTCTCTAAGCAAGTGAGGAAAGTAAGTACAAAAACTGTTTTTCTCTAGGTAATGAGGAAGGCTGAGTGCTGTAGTAATTTGTAACTTATTTAGTACTTACAACAAGTTCTAAAGAAGTGCTGAGCACGAATAAGCAAATTCAAGTGCTAAAACTAAGAATCTGTATCTGAACTAGACTAGTTACAGGAAAGAAACAAGTTCAAATGTGGACTTTTAAATCAGAAAGTTGAGAGAGATGGAAAAACTGCCCAAACGGCCAATAAGTACAATTTCTGGGCCAGAAACCACTCCTTATGTGGTAGGTAGGTTACCTAGTGCTTACCACTCCTACTGATAAGCTAGCAGGCTTCCCTCCAACACAGATAGGCTTGGGGTGGCTCAGAAGCTTACAAACACTCTTGGATATAGCAAATATGTATCTGGACTAGACTAGTTACAAGAATGGCAGGAAACAAGCGTAATTTTTTTTTGTTACAGTTAAGCAGAAGACAGAGAGATTCTAGCAATGTTTTTTTTTGTAAAGGAAAGGGAGAGAGGAGAAGCAGAAGATAATTTACGGTTAGGAAACTAAGTGGGTTAGCCTTCTCAAATGTTCTCTCTGTATTAGGTAGAATAAGCTAATGACACTAGACTGGGAGGAGTGTCCCAGATCAAATTTACAGTAGGGGCAGGCAAAAGCAAAGCCAACAAGTATTAGAGCAAGACACCAACAGGGAGGGACGGTGGGGAACAATACTACAGCTACTAGCCTACACTCTTTTAGACAGTAAACACTACAGAAATATTTATCACAGCAGAAGAACAGCAGTGAGCCACACAATAAAAGTTTTTAAACAGATAAAGGAGCAAGCAGACTCTACAGAATGCTTTTAACTGCAAACAAATCAGTTATATGATACACTCCTTGTCAGGAAATCAGAACAAACAAACAGGTGCTTAATATATAATTATCAGCAATGGTATGGGGAAACATGCATCACCAAGTATGTATGTTAATTTGAGCATCAAATCTGCATTTATCTTCAACAGTTCTTGTTAAGTCAGGCCATGGTTTTAATAAAGTTAATAGAGAAGAGGATATCAATCCTCAGGGCTTGGAACTAGATCACCATTTTTGTGGCATTTGTGAGGACAGCATGTTGAAGTTGTGAAAATAACTACTTATTTGCAAGGGTTTGTTGTATAGATCCATGTGGAATAGTGTACTGGCTGGAACCTTATAAACCCAATGTCCAGAAAACATACTTTTTAAATGTTGTAGAACAGGTGAATTTGAGGAAACATTTGATGCTGCCGATAAAATCTTTGAAGTACATCATCAGTTGTGACTTCCCCATCCAAATGATGAATATGTCATAAAGTTAAATAACAGACTATCTCATCCCAGAAAGGGAAAACTGCACAAACTTCATTTTCCAGATTTGATCTGAGCACTATATGAGCAAAACTGAAGGCCATGGATGCCACTATAGCATCACTGCTGATCTTTTTAAAGTATCATTTTAGTAACTGTTTAAATGGTCAGGACTTGAAATTCTGACTCCTGTAATGTGGAGGCTGAATCCCTGAAAATCCAGGTTTACATATACCAAGTCAGAATATTCTCTTTTCTCCAAGGTATGGCAATCTTGGAGTTATATATGGTATGGGAGATTGTTTATATATATATATATATATATATATATATATATATATATATATATATATATATATATATGTATGTGTGTGTGTGTGTGTGTGTGTGTGTGTGTGTGTGTGTGTGTGTGTGTGGTTTACTATGAAAATTGCGAACGGAGATGCTTCACAGATGGAACACTCGAAAGTTGGATTTTCAAATGTTCATCTTGTTAAACATCTCCATATCAAAAGTTCATATCAGCGAATGCACTGTGCATGAACTCAAAATACTGTCAGAGATCGTGGTACAGTGCAGTTTGGGAAATTCATCCCCTTTCTCACTGTAGTGCGATCTTGGAGTTGGAATGTATAATTTATAGGGGGTGCAGGGGGGCTTGCCCCCCCACAAAAAGTAAAGTTTAGTGTTGTGCAGTAAGTTCATACTGCTGACATCAAGAACTGTTGTTCCTTTCTGATAGGTGCAGGGGAAGCAGTATGTCAAATTATGCCAAATCGACATTACCAGGTTTTGTTCAACATTTACACCCTTGAATAAACCAATCAATGTTTTAGTTCAAAATAGAACTGATTTTCAACATTATGATAGTAAACCTATATATATATATATATATATATATATATATATATATATATATATATATGTATGTGTGTGTGTGTGTGTGTGTGTGTGTGTGTGTGTGTGTGTGTGTGTGAGTGTGTGTGTGTGTGTGCATATATATATATATATATATATATATATATATATATATATATATATATATATATATATACACATATGGGATCCGTACAAATGCTCGACTGCATCTTTCACTGAATCCCAATTTGGTGAGCATACTTGCGCGAGAGTGCTTTTAACCGAAGCAGCACTTTCGCATAAGTATGCTTGTTGTTCCGGTCATACTACGGTGTGGTAAGGGAAAATTCTTTTTTCCCCACTTTTTTTTAACATACTTTAATGAAAGTGCTTTTTTGATGAAAGCCCTTTTGTTAAAGTGTGTTTGGTGGTAATGGATTCGGGCTTTTGATCTTTCGATCAAAAGTCCTAGATCCATATATATATATATATATATATATATATATATATATATATATATATATATATATATATATATATATATATATATATATATATATATATATATATATATATATATATATATATATATATATATATATATATATATATATATATACACATATATATATATCATATATGGTACATACATAATATATATCTCATATATGGTATGGTATACATGTGGTATGGGAGGCTTGCCCCCCACATCGGTAGATGCAGCAGGGTCTGCCTCATGCAATAAACACGTTTAAATGGAAAGAGTGATGTTCAATATTCACTCTCCTGTATTTTCAGTCTTTTTTGTGTGTCACAAAACTTGTATTACGAATGCCAAAATTTAAATAGAAAGGTATTTATTTTCATAATGGAAGACGTTTTTATCAAGGACCAATTCCAAGAAGATTTCTGCAGCATCTGTGGTTTCTCAGTTAAATCTATTTCACTGACTCAGTTTTCATTTGATGCTGTTGATGATGTGATTATAAGGGAGCATCATACTGAATCACTGAATTCAGTCCACAGATACCAGGAAGAAAGAATCTGATTTACTGTTCTTTTTAAATTTTTTACAGATAGATTGCCAACAGCTTTGTCACAGGTCTTTTGCTTATCACTCCAGGAGTTTAAAGAAGGTTTAATTTACTTTTGGTTACCTGTGATTTGGCCCCATAACAAACAGTTCATGTTTTGGGGTAGCCAATGCAACCATTCAAACAGGAGCATAGCAGACCTGCATGGCATCACATCAGCTAGGAAAAATGCAGCCAAATGCTCAAGGACCTATTCTTTACAAACACCTATGTTTGTGCTGCCTCCGTGTCTGTATACATAAGTATAGCAGAGTGCACAAATCCCAATCACTTTAAATACATGTTTCTTGCAATCGGATCAAATCATGTGATATCTGCAGCCAATATTTCTTGTATTTAGCTTACAAGGTTGGCATTGCAAATATTCAGTACATGTTTTAGATCTGCAGTCATACTGAAAACTTCTTCCTTGTGAAGGCATTATATTGTTTTTGATGTGTTTCCCTTGCAACTGCAGGCGGTATGGTGCGGTACAGTAGCAATGGATGAATATTTTGTCAACTGCACTGCTGTTGTTGTATCAAATCTCTGCCTATCTAATGCCACACTTGGCAATGTATCTTCACCATCCAAGAATTCAACAGATTTATCTGCAGCCATATCTCCTGACACCCCTGCTTATATTTGGTTTAGGTATTCCAAAAAGCCAGGATTTATGAGTGATGCACATGGTAAGCCCCAAAGGCTGTCTGATATAAGACCTTGATCTGTTGAATCACATGTGGTCCTGCTAACACTTCTCTGCTGGTTATAGCTTAGAAGTTGTAGTCTCCGAAAGGTTGCAGAATTTTGTCTGCATACTTCTTGTTACAGACCACTATTCCCTCTTCCTTATGGGTCTTCATGATTTAAATTTTGATATCTGTGCAGACAGTTCAAAAAAAACATAGGATTCTTCTGGGGGCTGAGTGAACATTTTCTTCCTAGGAAGTTGAACAAAAAGGAAGCCTCTCTTTTTTTCATTTTTGACTGTAGAAATCATGATGTATGTAGGTATGTTCAGCATTATTCCTGGCAACAACTACACAAAATAGCATCATTACTTCAATACTTGATGCTGCCAAAAAAAATTAAAGAGGTTTCGTATCAGAATTCAGTTACAACAATGGATTGCATGCTTAAATTATATGCATATGTAAAGAGAATTATATATGTACACAAAATAAACAGTGCTCACCATTTTAAAATACAATTAAAGGAATGAATTGGAGTCTTAAAGTGTGTGTGTGTGTGTGTGTGTGTGTGTGTGTGTGTGTGTGTGTGTGTGTGTGTGTGTGTGTGTGTATTTAGATATATACCAAACAAAAGGGTATACTGCAACCCAAAAAGTAAACAGAAGGAAAATAATAATCGTTAAAACAAAATATGAAAATTGGCCTTATATACAAGTAATGGTAATAAAAAAGACATTTTCAAGCATGTTGCAAGTATAGATAGCAGTATGCAAAGGGCATGAATCTAATGGCTGATGTTACTCATGCCAGGGGTATTAATTGGACTGTGTAAATGTGAAGTCTAACATATTTACTTCAGCATTGTCTGAGGGCTTCTTCCCAGAAATCTGGAGACAAGGCTTTTTTGACCCCATTCCCTAAAGATGGCAACAGTGCTGATGTTAGCAATTACAGGCCAAACAGCCTAACCATTATATCACAGAGTCCTACCTAAATTAAGAGGGCTGAAATCTCTCCCATAATGCCCAGCCTAATCAGTAGAAGACAAATGCTCTTGTAGTTGTTTTACATGGTGGCCTGCTTAATGTGATAGCTTTCTCCTGAGTACTACTTGGGGAGTAAACCTGGTCTTGGATGGTTAGTTTCCATCTCAAGGGTATGAAATAGTCATTGTTCAGTATTTTGTGAATAAGAGTATCTAGGAGATAAGTTGACTTGTTGGTCACTGGAGGCAATTTTAGACATTGTAGGAGGTTATAGTGACTAGACCTACTATCTCAAGGAGGACAAATCTGTAAGTTTTACTTTCTGCAATTTTTAAGCCTTTGGGAATGTTGTGCTGAGTAAAAGGTAATCAGAGGAAGACCATATTACAGTTTAGGGAGAACAACAGTTTTGGCTAGGGAAAAGCAGGCTGAAGGGGAGAGTAAATGGGAGATTTATAGCAGAATTCAAATAGAGGTAGTACTGTGTTAGTTGTTTTATCTATAGGATTTGAAAAAGTTAGTGAAGGATCAAGGTTAAATCCTAAGTATTTGGGTCTATATCACTTCTTCGAAATGGTAGAAGTTTGAACTCCATATGTTTGAATTTCTAACCTCGAAGTGCAAAACCATCGAAGGCTTAGAACAGCGATTTTTTTCCCAGAGAAAAAAATCATTGTTCCAAGATACACACACACAACACAAGCACACTAAATAAACAGCAATCCAAACACATACACTTAAAATCCTACATCTAACCCTACACTAAACTGTTCATACACTACTATCTATCCACTTACCTTAACCCAAACCCTAACCCTAAGGTTCGTCACTATCGCACACTCACCTGACCCACACCCTAACCCTAACTCACCTATCATGCCCTAACCATAAAGTCTGTCACTATCGCACACCGACCTCACCCATGCCCTAACCCTAACTCACCTAACCTGTGCCCTAACGTCCACACAATTGCACACTTACCTGAACCTGACCCGTAACTTTCCACCACAGTGCTGTAAATCGTGAAGCCACGGAAATGGCCTACCAGATTCTTTCCCTGGGAAAGAATTTGGTGTTCCACGGCTTTGTGATAATCGGTTTTCGAACTTCACAGTTCGAACATATGGTGTTCGAACTGCTGACATTTCGATGAACTGATAGGAACCCAAGTATATGTATATGGAAACAAGGGGAATTATGTTGTTGTGGTTATCAGTGATGTTAATAACAAAATGAAGTTTTTGAGAGGCAGTTGTGGTTAATTAGAAGGTAGTTGCAATCAACCCAGTCGCATAGTTTAGAAAAAGACTGTTGTAGTTTGTTCTGGAGATCAGAAGGGCATTTACTGACTTGAAATAGAAGGATGCCATCTGCATACAATATGACATCAAGAGATGGGAGACCATCTGTAAGATGATTAATAAATAATGAAAACAGCATTGACCCAGAATTGTATATTGTTAACACTCCAGTGTTTAAGGTGCCAAGCAATGATAAGAGGTTGTTAAGTGTGAACTTGGAATGTTCCATTCTCCAGGTAACTTTGGAACCACTTGATAGTGGTGTGCCAGAATTTGTTTGAAATGTCCTGGTCATATATACAGATATCCCAGCAGTGACAAGACCATCATTAATATTACAAAAAGGGAGTCAGTTGCAGTAAGGCAGTAAGGCAAATGTGGTATTTCTAAAAACACTTCTAAAACCATACTGTTTATATGATAACAAGCCATAGCTATAAATATGCTTTATTATTTTTATACAGGGTTTTTTTTATATTTTAAATGTGGGCAGAGTGTATTAATAGATCTAAAGTCCTTGATAGTTTTGAAATAGAGTATTTTAGGCAGGGGAATTAGGAAGGAGTATTTTAAGGCTGGATATATGGGTTGGAGGCAGTGGCATTGACAAAAAGGCAGGAATCAGAGCTGGACGTGGCAGAGTTAAAGATGTTAAGATTTGCACTGAGTGTGATGAGGATGGACAGGATTAGGAATAAGTATATTAGAGGGTCAACCCAGTTCGGACGGTTTGGAGACAAATCCAGAGAGGCATGATTGCGTTGGTTTGGACATGTGCTGAGGAGGGATGTTGGGTATATTGGAAAAAGGATGCTAAGGATGGAGCTACCAGGTAAGAGGAAAAGATGAAGCCCTAAGATAAGGTTTATGGATGTGGTGAGAGAGGACATGCAGGTGGTTGGTATGACACAGCAAGATGCAGAGGACAGGAAGAAACGGAAATGGAGGATCTGCTGTGCCGACCCCTAATGGGAACAGCCGAAATAAAAAGAAGAAAGAAGATTTTAAGGCTGGATACACTATTCCTGTTTTAACGGACAGATTATATATGAATGTTAAGGGCTTGAAAATTTAATATGCTGCTCTTTTAGGAAGATATGATGTAATTGAGTGACTTTAAAGGGCGGAGTTAAAAATTTTTCAAGAGTTTGATAGTTTCTTTTACTGTTCTCTCTCTAAAATGGAATGTTGCTTTGCATTCAGTTAATGGTTATAACACTGATTGCAAGAAGTTTGTAGGGTTGTGTTGAAAAGGAGTAGAGGGTTGAAAAGAATTAATGATTACCTGTATATTGGCAGTGAAGGAGTTTTTGTATTCTTCTGGTAGCAGAGGCTTGTTGTGATATTTTAAAGTTGTGGAAGAGTATTTATGTTTTTGTGATTTCCCTTGTCAATTAATTTATTTTTTTTACAAAATTGTTTTGGATTACTGCTAGCAGCAGTTTGTTTATTTATTAAGTGTATGGATTTGTCCAGACTGCTATCTTAGTTTGTTTTCTTAGTGTTTGACAGGTTTAGTGAAAGTTAGAATTATTTGGGTTATATTTCCAGGCTGACCATGCCTTATCCCTCTATTTCATGAAATATCCCTTCAGTCTCCTCTTTACAGGGGGAAAGAAATTTTGTATGAAGGTGTAGGGTATAGGTAAATTAAACCAGTGCATTTGTTGGGTTGTTTATGCAATATAAAGTAGACCAATCAATGCTTTGCAAAACTTGGTCTCAGATAAGAAGTTTGTGTTTTGATAATGGTTGACCTATTACAATTTCTAGGTGTATCTTTGTCTTTTTAAAAGACCAATAAGAAAGAAAAGGGCAGTGGTTGCCCAATGAGTTAAGAAGGATAAAATTGCTGGAGGGGTTCGGGTTTGACCTGATGGTTAAGGTGTTTATCTGTCAAGATACAGGGTTTGATTTTCACTGTTGGTTACTAATCATTTGTTAGCTAGGAATGTAATAGTCTGCAGACTAACTGCCTATTATTTACTTATGAACCTAGTATAACAAAATAGAAGTGCATTGTCAGCTACCCCTCTAGCTATATGCTGAAGTTAGCCTGCAAGAACTGTATAATTACATCTGTTACTGATAACTGAGGATTCATTTATGTATGTAAGAATAACTAAAGAGTAATTTATGATGTGTATGTTGGTATAGTGGTTAAGGTGTTTACCTTACAAACACAAAGGAAAGTATGTGAGTCTCACTTTTGAGAGAAATTGGCTAGGTTTAAAATGAGCTGCAAGGGAACATAGCCTAATACTTATATATGAACAGCTAACAATTAAAATACTGGTAAATTGCATGTATACAAATGGACATCTGCCATTACTGGCATCATCATCATCATTATTATTATTATTATTATTATTATTATTATTATTATTAATAAGATGAGGGTTGATGTAATGGTTAAGGTGTTTACCTTACAGAGAAGAAGTACAAGGCTTGATTCTCATTGAGATAAAATGGCTCACAAGGGCAGCTGGCCTAGTTCTTATCTATGAACCTATAGAAGAGAAGTATCCAATGTAGAGTAGTATAGTTTCCTGATACCTGGTTTAGTCTAGTGGGATTGTTTACTAGTTATTTAGTAATACATTTTTTTGAGTTGTGTAGATTCTGCACTTGTTGCATTTAAATTGACATCTTCTAATGGAAGTACTTTTAGGAAAGGCCTTTGGGAAGACATTATGGAGAGTGTCTTTTATGATTTGTTTACAGAGGAGAGTGGGAGAATGTCTATTGCAACAACAGCTAGGTATGTATGGTTTCCTATGGTAAGGTTTACTGCTATACAGTTAGGAACTCTGTTGTTACTATTTTGATTAAAAGAAAAAAATTAAGAATGTTTAATGAAGAATTATTTTTCTTGAGAAGCCTGACAATCTTTGCTTATCTAGTACCAGGCAAGTGTTATAGAGGGTATTATAGTTAGACTGTATGACAAGAGAAGGGCAGATATTTTCTTTAAGCCAGGTTTCAGTGATTTGAAGAATTAGAGTGTTTTCAGTGGAAATCCAGACTTCCAACATGACTATTTGTTATTAATGCTGCTAGTGTTAATACGATGTAATCTTTAGACCTTCTTTGCTTTGTAATGCTAGTATTGTTAGTCAGGGGATTTGATGTAGTGTATGCAGTAGAAGTTATAAATGCATGCTGCAGTGATTGAGGAAGGGTTGTAGTCTGCATTATGTGGATTTGCTGGAAGAAATGGGACAGGTTTCGCGTATAGTCAGCTGATATAATAGGCTTGTCTCTCAGATAGTGAAGAATGTCTTAGATAGAGTAAAGAATAAAGAAGTAATGAACTAATTAAAAAAAAAAAAAAAAAAAAAACAGAGCCGGTGGACTGCTGCAAGCAGAAACAACTAATTTATTGAAACGCTTTTCATCTGTTACACTGAACAGACTTCATCAGATGAGATAAAAAACAAGGTTCAGTCTTTTATAAAAATCTAAGCAAGTCACATGTAGCAAAACAACCAATCATACTAATAAAAGAAACAATAATTACTAATCACTAAGCAACCAGTTATTCATTCCAAAAGTATTACAATTCAATACAAAGTTAATATCACAAACTTATACCCTGAAATAAAATTCAAGAATCTTATTCTGAAGTGTTACTAAATATTTTACATATACAAGACAAACATGTATACATTACAATCTTTAGTATTTTTACCTGTTCATTTTACCTGTGTCTTTTGGCTTTTCTCGGTTAGGGGTCACCACAGCAGAACTCCGGTCCGCTAATGAATGGTAGTTGATTTTTACATGCCAAGTTACCAGCCCTGATGCACAACTTTCAAAGAAGGTATGCCCATTCACGGATGTCTCCACGCAGAAGACGCTCTAGCTGTGAATCGAACCGGACAGCGTCTTACTGTGAGCCGACAATGCTACCGCAGCACCACCAACGCGGACTACCTAATGTTTTAATTTTAATAAACAAGTGATGGCACACATGTGGGTTATATGTACCAGAAACCTTGAATTAATTTTGCTCTGTGTTTTTTTTTCCTAGTAATGTCGTTAAATTTAATTTTCTAACAAAATGTTTAACGTCCATTAAAGTTTTGGCAATATTCAAATATTGAGAGGGGACAGGGTTAGATAACACATTACAAATTGTAAGGTTACTTTCTACGAAAAAAGTTTAACTGTAATTCAAAATTTATAGTTAACTTACCCAAGTGTCAAACATGTGCAGTGTTCCACATAGGAAAAATGGAGCATAGACTCCGTGACCATATATATGAACGCCGTTATGCTATCGACCATCAAAAATTAGATAATGCCTTAGCCAAACACATCTCACTATTCCCTGGACATGTTTTCAAGTTCACTGCAGTTGACCAGAAGATACTTGCAGACAGCAGAAGAAGGCCATCATCTTTAAAGTTAGAAGAACTAGAATTATATTGGCAACTGTCATTAAATGCCCATAGTTACCCTGGCATTAATGACATGTGCCATCACTTGTTTATTAAAATTAAAAAGTTTACGGAGGTAGTATGAACAGATAAAAATACTAAAGAATGTAGTGTATACATGTTCATGTTGTATATGTAGAATATTTAGTAACACTTCAGGATAAGATTCTTGAATTTTATTTCAGGGTATTAGTTTGTGATATTAACTTTGTATTCACTTTTAATATTTTTGGAATGAATAACTGGTTGCTTAGTGATTAGTAATTATTGTTTCTTTTATTAGTATGATTGGTTGTTTTACTACATGTGACTTGCTTAGATTTTTGTAAAAGACCGAACCTTGTTTTTTATCTCATCTGATGAAGTCTGTTCACTGTAACAGATGAAAAGCACTTCAATAAATTAGTTGTTTCTGCTTGCAGCAGTCCACTGGCTCTATGTTTTATAGAGTAAAGAATGCTTTCTGAATTGTTTGATGGGGTTGGAGAACTGGAAAAAATAAATTTGTGATAAGCACTGATTCCCTGAATTAAAGGTAAGAATCTCCTAGTAATTAGGGTGGCGTGGTATCTAGATGAGAATTATTTAATTTAGACATGATGAAAAAGTCAATGAAATTTTGTAAGAATGTTCTAAAAGAATGACCGTTTAGTCTTCAGTTGTATTCTGCACCAACTAACAGGTATTCAAACAGTATTTTTAAGTTCTAATATAGTTTATTGTATTTAAATATTATCCTTACTAACATTATCACTTTGTCTCATTTTTTTATATTTTTAATGTTTATATTTAAAATGTTTATAAAATGTTATCATAAAACGGCCACCTTTTTATGTTATATTAGCATATATGTTATATCCAGTTTCCAAAGTAAAGCTTTCTTTCTATTCTTCTTCCTCCCTTTCTCTCTTTCTTTTTATACATAAACCTGTATCTGATAATCCAGATTTGAATTTGCAGTTTTTAACACTTTGAGATCCTTAACATTTTTAATTTTCCTAGAGGATTGTTCTGATATAATATTACAGGAGTAGCAATTAATACTTTCAACTGTTAGTATCAGATGTGCACACATGAGAACATGCACACATAAACTGATAGGTAGATAGACAGACATGTACATATAAAATATTTACCTTTAATAATGATCATTTTTCTTCCTAGATAGATAGACACACGCATATAAAATACTTACTTTTAACAATGAGCATTTTTCTTAATTAACTTTATATTTCTTTCAATTTAAATTTAATTTAGCACTCTGAGACTTTATTTGGAATAAGTGAGTTTATTAAAGCCACAAGCAATGCCTGTTATACTCTCTTGCTATTGCTGAAGATGACATGGACATGTTGTTATGACTAAATCTCTAGTCATCTACATCATATGCATTATTGTTATCAGGGAAGCACTTTTTGTCATCACCTGCAGGACCAAGCATGATAGTCCCCACTGTGAAAGTTGGCCCATTTGTTTTCCTTCCTGGGAATCTCCAATCAGCTTATCTGCTCTGCAGTGAGAGACAGGTGGTTGGTTGCGGGCCAGCTTGCTGGTCCAGTGTACTGGTCTACACTGTCCCTTTGTGGAGCTCCCCCTACCCTGTGGCTCCACTATATTCTGCCTTTAGGGGAAGTGCAACTATACTTGTTGACTTCCCCTCAGCTTACAATGAGGCTTGCACATAGTGGCATGGAGACTTTAGCCTTGAACTCATGAGGTGGACATCTAATGTTCCTGGTAGGTGTCACCCATGTGGTGAGCTAAAGCTGCTCCTCTCCCTCATGACAGGAGAGCCAGCAAAAGCTGCACACTCCCATCTTATCCCACCAGTTCCTACAGCTCCCATGCAGCTCTTTAAAACAAGGTCACCCATCACATAGTCAGGGCTTTATCACGCTATTCACAGAGCTGGTTACTTCATAGATGCAGTTTTTAAGAAAAACAGTCAGAATTTCACTTAAAATTGGTTGGTCTAAAACACTCAGTCAGTTTTGCCTTCAGACTGATATTAGCTTTATTTTAAAACTTGGTTAAATATTTCTAACTATATCTTATACACAATTGCTAGAATTTTTAAGCTGGTCAAAACAATTTAGTAAGATTATGAAGCATTTGTTTATCATCTGATCTTCAACATGCTTATTTAAGCAAAACAGATCACATACATTTTACAAGAAAAATACTGCACATGCTATTAATGTTGAAAACATAATGAAGCAAATAAAATTTTTATTACTGAGGCATTCTGAATCTTGTATCCTTTTCCCCATCCAAGAAAACCCCTGAAGAGTAGAATACCTCATTATAAGCTTTGCATTCAGCTTACTCACAGTCCAAACTAGCAGTAATCAACAAATCATACTGTTATGCACATACTTTCTTTTTTTTTTTGCACAGAGCAAGGCCCCCTACACTGTCAATGAGGTGGCAAATCCCCACAATGCTGTTCTCTCCATAAACAAACTCTGAGACTGCAGAAACTTGGAGAAAAAGGGAACATGTATTTTTCACCTTTCTCCTCTTCTCTGAACCAAAATGGAAAGCCAACCATTTGCAACACAGCTATTCCCAATATACTGACACATTGATTAAAGGAATTAGCAATTTTTCTCTAGTGATGTTTTGAGGGTCGATAAAACAGTATATGTTTGACTGCAGGGTCCCAGATGGTTAATATTGCTGAACAGTTACCAATTTATTACTTAACTTTCATATGTTAATACAGAGTGCATTTACATTTTAGATTAGACAATATATATATCTCTTTCTGGCAGTTATCACAGAGGAGATCTGGTAGATGGTACAAATTATTATAGGTTCATAGTTGTGTACTAGGCTAATGGCCCTGGAGCCTTTACAAGCCTAGCCCATAGGATTACCCTGGCATTGTGCCACCCGATGTTAGTTCCTAGTGCTGCTGACGAGTAAAGCCACTGGAGTGATCCCTGGGGTGAATTTTCTATTTCTCATCCACTCATCAAGATTTCTCTTGAAGAGGGACAGTGAGGTGCTCTGCTTGACATGTATGGGAAGTCTATTCCATAGCATGGACAGTCTCTGGGTTATGAACCTGTCCCTCCAGCATGTTCTGTTGATTGTGGTAATGAGGTTGAGGTCTCTGGAGCATGTGGTGTAGAGGGATTGGGATTTCTTCAGATGTAGCATTTCTAACAGAGCTGGGTCAGACATAGCTTTGTAAGTCAAGCAGAGATTGCCTCTAAGTAGGTGATATGAGACAGAGAATAGTAGGTTTTGTGGCCTCTCCACTTGTTGCAGGTGTTTAGTGAGGTACATGCCAAATGGGGCATTGTACTCAATGATTGGCCTAATGAGGGAAGAGTATAGGGAGACAATGACCTTTTTCTGCTTGGATGCAAAACCCTTACTAATGAGATGTGCCACATAGAAGAACTTTCTGACCACAGTGGCAATGTGGTGGTCAAAAGAGAGGTTGCTGTCAACCTGTGTTCCTAGATCTCTTGTAACACCTTCTGTGTTCAGTGGATGACCATCGATGTGGTAATTCATGGGAAATGGGTTTTTCCCAAAGGGGATTATGACACATTTTTTGGCACTGAGCTTAAGGCCATGTTTCTGACACCAGTCGTTGGTCTCAGTGAGGCCTTTCTGTAGGATGTCAGTATCACTTGTGGAGTTAATAATAGCTCCCAACTTGCAATTGTCTGTGAACATTGTCAGCCAGAGTCCCTTTGTGTCGGCCTGGACTTCAGAGAAGTAGATACCAAACAGGAGAGGACCCAGGACTGAACCCTGTGGGACTCCACTCATGACTGGTCAGCAGTCTGACTTGGAGTCAGCTACTTTCACACTGTGGGTTCTACCTGTGAGCCAGTTTACAACTCACCTAGTGATATAGGGGCTGATGCCTAGCTTAATGAGTTTTTCTATGATTCCTGAGTGGGGAATGGTATCAAAGGCCTTGGCCAGATCAAGGTAGGCTGTATGAACCACCTTGTCTTCATCCACAGCTGGTGACTGACTCAAAGAAGTTGACCAAGTTGAGTAGGCATGATCTACCCTTCACAAAACCAAACTGTGTGGGATCCAGAGTTTGGAGATTCCGGTCCATGATGATGCAGTCGATAACTTTGCATATCAGACTCGTCAGGCTAATGGGGCGATAGTTCCCAGGGTCTGTAGTCAATCCTCCTTTGTGGAGGGCAATGACTGTAGCAGTGTGCCATTTGGTAGGGGCAAAGCCTGAGGTGAGGCTTTGATTCAACAGGGCTCACAGGTGAGGTGCCAATTCACTCTGTAGTTCATGTAGAACACAGCCAGGGATATTGTCAGGTCCCAAAGAAGCTGTATTCTTGGCTTTGGACAGTACCGTTTTAACCTGTGCAGCAGTAATACTGGGTGCCTGGCAATCTACTGGTATTGTGACTGGTCCCATGGGGGGGAGAGGGGTAAAGTTGGCACTGAATCTGTCGGCCAGTATATTGGCAATATCTGTTGGCTCGTTATAGGATGTACCATTGTGCAGTAGCTCAGCAAATCTTGGTTTTGCCATGGAGATTCTTTACATAAATATAGAAGGCCTTGTGGTTGTCTTTACTATCTGCTTCAATTCTGTTTTCATAGCTAGCTTTAGAGGATTTGATGAGGAATCCCAACTTTTTGTTGAGGCTGATAAGGGAGTTTTTCCAGTCTTGGGAATTCACCTTATTCTGCATCAGTTTCCTCCTTCTGTTTTAGAGTTTGTTTATGGCAGGGGACCATCAGATTGGCTTCCTTTTTTTGGAGGAGAGTGTATTGGTTCTATTGGGTATGGCGAGTTCCATGCATTTGTGCACGTGTTCGTACAGTGCATTGGTGTATGATTTGGCAGTCATGCAACTGATCTTCATTTGCATGGATGCAGTGAGGTTAGCCACCTCTGTTTTTAGGAGCCCAAAGTTAGCTTTGGAGAAGTTTTTCATGGTGGTTACCTTTGCAGCTGGGGGGGGGGGGTGGATTTCCATGGTGATTAGTTTGTGGTCGGATCTAACCAGGGAGGAGTTGACTATTGGTGTAGAGCAATGGGTTATGAACTGTTACGATGGTACTTCCTGTGGTACAGGGTTTGATTCTCTCAGCATTTAATTTGTTTACTGTATGACCCTGAGCATGTCACTTAATCAGAAAATTTTCTGAGGCCATTTGGAACTTGGGCTAGGCTCTTTGATGGTCTCCTGGAATGCATGCTTATTTATGACTTAGGAGTTACATAGTAAACACTACATCCTGTAAATGTTGAAGAAATATTATTCTAGGATAAAACTGTCCTGACATTTCTTCTGGTAGTAACAAGCTATGGAATGAGTTTGATTTAATTTTGTTAAACCTATAATGTATCTTAATATATTTTGGAGAAAAGTGACTATATCATCCATGCTTACGTTTTCTGGAATCACTGTTATCCTATTATTTCTTGTTGGTCAAGTTTTCTTTTATTTACATTTTTCTAATATGTTCATTCATTTCTAACACATTTATATTCTTAGTTACTTTCAAAGTCTGATATTTAACTTTCATCTTATAATACTCATACTGCTGGATTCAGAAAATTTTGCAGCATCGTGCTAAGTGAATTTGTGTGATGAGTGGACATTGACAAGGTATTTGTGATTTAGAAAACCAGCCTACAAGATGTGAGAGCCCAAGCAGCTTGCTGTGTCACTGTGTATGCTATTGACTGCATAATGAAGCACAATGTAAGATAATGAGTCAAGATAAAATGGAGCGATTCAGAAATGTATACACACAACATAATGGAGCTGCACCCAGTGTGTATTTTAACAATGCCAAATTTTAATCTTCAGACTGAGTAAATTGTGAAAAAATGGTAGGGATTTCTATCTCTGATTTCTGTTGCTGCCATGCATGATGGTGTGCAATATTGCCCCAGAAGGCACAGGGTCATCCATATGTGCTTAACATTTAATGGTCTAACATTGTGGATCATAGCATGCTGATATGGACACCATTCAAGAAATTCTAGAAATGTGTCAGCCTTTTCTGCAGCCCCTTAATAGTCATGGAACATTTACAACAATGGATGCTATGGTATATGTCTTTACATATATTAGTTACAGGGACTTTCAGAGACCTACCTGGGACACAGTTGCGGTATGCCAGGTATCTGCCTGATGAATACTCAGTGTCATTCTTCATGATTTGGGAGAGCATATGTGGTTCCCAGATTCATGCCCACTGACTGAAAAAAAGGCAAAAACAACTTTCAGTGAACCTTGGAGAAAGGTTATATTTGCAGGATGGCTTGCATCCTTATGTAGGGGGACACCCTGCACCCCACAAAACTGAAATATACCTACCTTCTGGTTGCACAACAATGGAGAAAAAGAAAACTTTACTGTAAGTGAAATTTGGTTTACCCAAATTTCTTTACTCAATCAACACATGCTCAAATGGGTGTTGGTTGATTGGCATGTTCCAGTGAACCCACTTACCCACAGAGGAGTGAGCCAACACTGCATACAATTTCTGTGATATAGCCCATTTCTCTGAGGTACTAGGGGTCATAGAGTATATCTACATTGAAATTAAGGCCCCCACCTGGTGAATTGGGAAGGAAGTACATGAACTGCAAAGGTTATCACTCCGTCAACTGCCAGGTAGTCTGTAATGCACATGGTATTACCTACAATATCTGTGCAGGCTACCCATTCAGTTATTATGAATCTCACCAGTAATGTAGCTAGGGAGGGCCAAAGGGGTAAGATGTCCCTGGTGCAAAGACTTAAGGAGCATGACTGGCAAATCCTGATTGCTCTTTAGTGCATATCTTACATTTGTTGTCTGAATTGAGCAGTATAGCACTGTGTGTTTATTATAAAGCATAGTGACTGCTTGAAAAATTTTGCAAGCAGTTGCTACAGTTTAAAAGAAGATGCCAGACCAGGGGATGGTACAATGTATAAGCATAGATTGCCACACCTCTCACTGCCATATATGGCACACCTCTGAACCTCTGACCTATACCAACGGTTTCAGAGGGGTGACTTCCACAGGGTTATCTTGTTGATTATACTGGACATGCCCCTGAGCCCTGGTTAATGACAACTGTAAGAAATCCGCAACATTAAACAGGCCATGGGTACAACTATGCCCAATTACAAGCAAAAAACATTACTGAGCAAGTGTTTAGACTGCTGAAAGTGTGTTTTCACTAAATGGATTCATCTGGTGGTACCCTATGGTATGACCCTGCCAAAATAGTGTCTGTGTGTGCAGTGTTACACAATATTATACTTAAGAAGCAGTTCCAGCAGGGTCGAAACTTGCAGGGCCAGCAGTTTCCAGCACACCAGACAGTGGAGGCTGAGTCAGATGAGGAGTCAGAGGAGGAATCAGCAACAAGGGATGATCAAGCCAGATAGAGGTGGACACAGTATGCTATAGCACTAGCAAAGAAACAATGGATTAAACATAGCTTTACAACATACTATACAATGATGGTGCATTGCTATTCAAAAATGTGCACAGTGATTGGTCAGGTCAACCAGCATGCCCATTGTAAGTCAAGCATATACCAACTGAAAAAAGTCCAGTCATTGAAGCACCATTGAGTGGCCAGACTTTCTTCTATTAGTATATGGCACAGAGGGATATGTCTCAACTGTCCAGATTTTTGCCTCATATTTCTGTCTGTTCCTCATAAAATTTGTGGTTTTCTGATAAATCACTGAGGAATGAAGTCACTAAATAATGACACACATTTCTGTTTCAGATTTCATATCCTTCAGACAATGCACGATAACACAATTTTTTTTTTGCAAAAAAATCTTTATTGAATTATCACATATGACTTAGGCAATCTTACATTTATATAAATGAAAAACAAACATTGTCACCACTTTATTTGCAAACATTATGCATTGCAGACACCATTAAAACAACTGTAGTTGCAAACATTATACATCACTTACAATCGAACCAGTCATTGCCAGTGTAGCATTATACAGCTCATTCAAATCATAACTTCTTTTAAACTTCATTCCTTCTCTGCATATATTGTTCCCACAGTTCACATTTTTTTCCTATGTAGTTTGCTCCTTCCATTTTCTAAAGATCCCAATTCCAGTTGTTTATTATCTGTTAGCATATTTACTACTTCTAGTAAAGTTGGTTTAGACTTTGATTTCCATTTTATAGTAATTGCTTTTTTGGCAGCCACCACTCAGCAAGGCTTTACTATGTCTAGGCAATTCCAGTTCTGTATCATAGCTCAAAAAATCATCTCCCCAGTCAATTCTGCTTACCCAGTATCCCCAACAGATACAGATGCAGGGAATCTTTAAAGTCTGCCAACTCATTACACTCCCAAAAAATATGTTCCCAACTGCCTGTTTTTTCCTCGTCACACCTCCAACATTTGCTATTCACCCAAAGAAAAATTCTGTGGAGTCTACTTGGGGTATAAAAATACTTATGTAAACACTTCCAGGCAAAGATCCTAAATCTTCTAGACGTTTGTTGCATATTTGGGAGATGTACATATATCCCCCACCCCCATTGTCTCTTTGTGAATTGCTTATCCAATCTCTCTTCCCAATCCTTTCTAAGCTACTCTGATTAATTCTTATAGTTATCATGCAATATTTTATATGCTCTACTAATTATTTCTTTCTTAACGGCAGCTTCTCTTCTAGATTCTCTTATGGAGAGAAGAGTGAAGAAGACTGGTTGATCGTGCCCCTAACACTTTGCACCCAAATTGGCTACTCTGCTTGCTCCACCATAGCTACCCTACTGACTGGTTCTACTTTTCTGAATGTGTGTTTTACCTCATTTTGGTTTATACGGAACTGGTATTTTTTGTTATTTTTGCACAGATATAGCACTTATTTACCTACTATATTTAGATCTAATTACTAGCATAATGACTGTCATTAGTTGTAAAAAGCCATTACTTCACTTCTGCCATTTTATAAATCTAAGCTGCCTTTATTTACTGTTATTGTACATACTGAACTTGGTCTAACAAAACAGTATAGTGCTGTACTCTGTCTGTCTGCAGGTGCTAGTCTTATACTTGTTTTAATTACTAAGCAGAGTTCCAGGTTTGCAAGGGCTATGGATAAGTCTCATACCTTTAGGGAGACCTTGTTGTGCGATGCTAAGTCTTCTGTGTCTTATGGAGTTGTTACAGACTCTGTCCAGGTTTTATGAAACATTAGATCAGTTAATTATAAATCAAGTATTCTGTCCAATCTAGTCCTTGTTAATGACCTAGTGTTTGCTACTAAAACCAGCTTAAATGTTAACTCTGGTCCAATTTGTTTGGTCTTACTTCCTCCATTTTTTTTATTTGCCATTTTAGGCCCAGCTGAGCTGGGGTGTGTAGGTATCATCCTGCTTGAGCAGCAAGGACATTTTTTAGTGTAAACTAATTTGCTACAGTTTGTCTTTTATTGATTTGTTTAAAACAAGAAACATCTTTATTAAATCATCATGTATGGCATAGACAATGTCACATTTATATAAATGAAAATAAACCATAGCAACATAATCTCAGTTACAAGCATCATACATTTCAACATGCCAACACAACTGTAGCTGCAAACATTATACATCACTTTTAACATATTCAGTCATTGTTAGTCTACCATTACATAGCTCATTCAAATCCTGACTTCTTTTAAACCTCATTCCTCCTCTGCATGTACTGAGCCCATATTTCCCATTTTTTCCTATGTAATTTGCTCCTACCCTTTTCTAAAGATCTCAGTTTGAGTTGTTTTATCTCTGTTACTATCTTCTCTACTTCTAGTAAAGTTGATTTAGACTTTGATTTCCATTTTTTAGTAATTGCTTTTTTGGTTGCCATCATATATAGACTCAGCATGGCCTTACTATGTCTAGGTCATTCCGATTCTGTATCATATCTAAAAAAAAAAAATAATTTCTCTAGTTACTCCAATTTGTTCACCCAGCATCTCTAACAGAGCAGTCTGCCGGGAATCTTTAAAGTCTGCTAACTTTTTACACACCCAGAAAATATGTTCCCAGTTATGTCTTTCTTCCCCATCACATCTCCAACATTTGCTGTCTACCTGAGGAAAAATTCTTTGAAGTCTGCTTGGGGTATAAAATACTTGTGTAAACACTTCTAGGCAAAGATCCTAAATCTTCAAGATTTTTTGGATATTTGGGAGACCTACATATACCCCCTATTATTTTTTGTGAATTATTTATCTAATCACTCTTCCCAATAATTCCTAACCTCCTCTGATTGATTCTTATAGTTATCATGCAATATTTTATATGCTGTACTAATTATTCCTTTCTTAATGGCAACTTCTGTTCTAGATTCTCCTAAAAACACTAGCAGTGTTGGTTTTTCATTTAAGAACCCCCTATTTCTTTCTTTTTGCTTATACTCTGATATCAATCCTTGATATAGAAGGCTATCTCCAGCATGCAGTCCAAATAAGGTCTTGCACCTTCCCATTCTATTACTTTTCCCTCTCTAGTTATTTGCTCCCAATACCTTGGTTCCTTTGCCAGTCTTCTCCAATATATTCCCACACCCTCTTGCCTACTGTCTGTAACCCTAATTGCAGTTGTCCCTATCGGAAGAATCTCCTTTCTCCATTCCTGTGTTGGCTTAGTTCTTAGAAGGCCTTCTGCTGCTTTATGAATATAATATTCTGTATGATTACTGTTGTTCTCCTTAAAGGTCTGCATCCAAAATCCTAGTCTCTCCCTGTTAATTGAGCTTCCTCCCTGTTTCATCATCATCTCTTTCCACTTTGAATTATAGTTTTCTGCTTGTGCTGTGTATAGGAGCCTTAGCTGTGTTGCTCTGAAATACCATGTTCAACTCTGATAATCCCAATCCGCCCTGCTCTACTGGAAGAATACGCTTATCCCACTTGACTCTTGCTGTCTTCCTCTCACAGATAAAATCCTTCAGCTCTTAATTGCTATCCACAACTTCCCCTCCGGTTGATATAAATATGCCTGACCAGTGCATAAGACTAAAAGGGCTAAAGACATTTTAACTGCTTGTATGTTACTGTCACTCCATATAACAGAGCTTCCATTTTCTGTTTTTGTATTAACTTTTGCTTAGTCTCTTCCCACATATACTTAGATGCCACACTGGTATAGTTTTTAATCCATACTCCAAAATAGTTCATTCTTGGCTATGCTTATAAGGGCCTCCAGGCCAATAGCCTAGTATCATCCTATGAACCTATGAAACTATGAATCATGCCCCCATAAATATGGATACTGATAAACCAATTTGTATGTGGGTACATAATTTACTGCTATTGCTTTTGTTTTAGTTCATTAATTTTGTATCCCAAAATGGTCTGAAACTGTCTCAATATGTTCCACAGCATGGTAATATCTCTTTCTGGTTTTGTCAGGTATAAAATAATTTCATCTGCAAATAGAGCCAGCATTTATTGACTACCATACTAATTATATCCTTGAATTTCTGAGCCCCTTATTTTCTTATCAATGGTTCTAAATATAATGCAAATAGCAAAGGGTAGAGAGAACACCCATGTCTGTTTCCTCTACTCAAGCAGAGATTATCAGAGAGGACCACATCTACTTTAATTTTCTTCTCCGATCCTTCATATACCCTCCTAATCAACCTTATAATTTTATCAGGGAATTCAAATGCTTCCATTGCTCTGCTCATAAAATTCTAGCTTTCCCTGTCAAATGCTTTCTCAGCATGAAGACTCAGCAGCAACAGTGGTATTTTCTGACATTCTGCTTCCCCTCTGGATCATCACTTTTCTGTTTATGTTGTCAAATATTTGCCTCCCCTCCACAAAACCACATTGATCCATATTTATCAATTTTGGCATCATTTTTGCCATTCTTTTAGCCATTGAAGACATGAACACTTCGGATCTGATGGATCTTTACCCTCTTTGTGTGTTATAGCTACCACTGATTTCTTCTAGGATGCTGGTACATCTCTTCCTCCTCTTAAAATACTGTTAAACAAAACCTTCCAGATCTTTATTGTTTTTTTTTTTCCTTCTAGCTTCCAAACTTCCACAGGAATACCTTCTATTCCTGGGGACTTTCCTGTTAATTGGTTATATATCACCATTTTTTATCTCATCTCCTCCTATCCTACCTGTTAGTAATTGAGCCTCCTTTCCCTCTAGCCTTGTCATATTTAATACTTCCATAAACATTTCCATTTGTACCTTTTCTTGATTTCCATATTTTTCTGCTTTATACAGACTTTCATAGACTTTCCGAAATATTTTATATTTTTCTCCAGGATCTCTTGCTATCCTCCTTGTTATATGCTCCCTAAGCTTGGTGTCAACCCCTTCTACTTTCTGTTGTCTGAGTTGTTGTGCTAAAAAGTTTTTGTGCACTAGAGGTGTTATCAAAAAACAGCTGCTTAACAGTAGTCTTCCTAAACTCATGCATATTATTGAGGTAATCCCTTATTTTCTGTTTAGCATTCTGCAGTTGCTTCTCTTCTTTTTCTGTAAGATTCATTCCTATTTTGTAATGCTTTAACATTTGTCATTCCCTCTAATTAATTATTGCTATTTCTTAACCATATCTCCCTTTCTTTTATTTCCACCCTATTTTTAAATTCCACTTTAATTTTATCCTACTCCCTAGCTATAATTTCAGGAGATGTTTCTATCTTCTCTAATAGCTCCTGAATAATTTCCACTACCCATTCATTAAATTCCTCTCTTTTCAACAGATAGGTGGGAAAGTGCCAGCGTCTCATTTTTATTTCATTACTCTGTTTTTATTTTAGTTATTATTGGCGCATGATCTGAAATAATTATTGAGTGCGTATCAAGGCCTTCAATTAAATGTGCATGTTCCTATGAAATGGAAATTCTGTCTAGCCCTCTATTGTTTGTATCTTGGGGAATAATATGTAAATTCACTCCAGATTCCTAGTACTGAATTCACATCTTCCATGCCAAATATTTTCATACATTTCTTTAAAAATCTACCCTCCTTTGTTATATTTCCCTTTTTGCCCCTCCAGACACATCTTCACTGTTGCAAATCAGATTCCAGTCCCTACCTATAAGTAATATTCCTTGCTGAAAGCTGACTGATTATTTCTCCCAGAATTTTCTTTAGCTCCATTATAGCAGTTTTGGTGGAATATAAATACATGCCAGTGTAATCCTCCTCCCTTGCCAGTAGCCCCTTAGTACTACAATCTACCAATATGGTATTTCTTCCCACTTCTAATACTATTGGAGCTCCTCTTGCAATTAATATAAGTACTCCCCTCTTCCTTTGCTCCAGGTATTCTGCTGAATAACCACCCTGACAACCTTTCTTTATCAAATTCCCATGTTCAGTTCTTTCCAAATGTGTCTTCTGTAGCATAACTATTTGCACTCTACATTTTTAATATAATTCACTACTCTTTCTTTTTTCTATTTATCTGTGAGATCATCAATGTTTAAACACAGTATAGAAAGAATCATATTCTTGATGAATAGTTATTCCCACCTTTTATGTATAACAGCTTTTTTGTTAAATGTCTAGTTCAACCTTTTGTGTTACATGCATGCACTACTTGGCAAGTCAATATTTTATACAATTGTTTCTTGTCATCTCCATTTGAGGTAGGTCATATCTTGTAGAACTTTATTTTACTGAAAACCCTCAAATAAAAATACACATACACTCCCAATGGGTTTAATTCAGTAGAACAAAATCCCACTTACCCAACTTTTAAAATGCTGAGACAACAAAGGTAAAAATCCATAATAACGATGCCCCACAACACCGACATTTCAGTCCAGGTAAGTAACTGCTGGGTCATTATGGTGAATTTTACCCATTACCCCCACTGTAGTGCAATCTCGGATTTGGTATATTTAGTTAGGGGGGTATGGGGGGTGCAGCCCCCCACATGGGTGGGATTAGTTTGCTTTGGTTTTAATCTGCTTTTCTGGTTGGCCAAGTGGTTTCTTACATGGAGTTGAAAGTCGGTGTTCTGGGTGGTCGGCCTTTTGAGTTGTTGGCTTTGTTGTCCCAGTTATATGGAAGTCAGGTAAGTGGGATTTGGGGTTTGTAAAGTAGACCCCCCAATACCCCCTAAAACCTACTATCTTAATAATAACACACAAAACTATCTGTATCTTCAAATATTGAAGTTTTTACCCCCAATAGGAACAAAAGTTTCAAACTGACAGCCACACACACAGACTTGAGTTAAACAGAAAGGAAGATTGATTATCCATGCTAAGATGCATGGTAGATTCTGTGATTCTATTAAGTGCTGTCTGGATTTGCCTTATCTTTATAGCTCACCTAGCTGGGAAAATGCTTGAATGCTTTCAGAATACATTTTCTCCAAGCCATTCCTCTTTATCAGATTGCTTGTTAGTGACATGAGAACCAGATAGAGGACTGTTTACCAGACTGTTTACTAGAAAAAATACCTTATAATATTCACTACACTTTTTCATTTACTTGCTTTCTGTTAAAACATATTACTTTATAAAGCTAATGGCCTTAACCCAGTCATTCCCCTATGCAAAAATGAGGAAAAGCACACTCTTTTAATGAGATCTTTTTTGTTTTTTACATTGCAGTGCCTACATTTCTTAAAAATGAGCAAGAAGAAAGAGAGAAGGGAGAGAGAGAAACAAAAAGAACAAACAGAATCACCCATTTACATTAGTATCTCCATTACACTTAAAAATATCTGATAAAACATTACATTATAACATGCAGAGAAAATCATGTACCACTTAAGTAATACTGTTAAGAAAATTTTTTGATTTACTTACAGTTAATGTTCTCCCTCCTCTTCCTCTCTCCTAAGTATTTTTCTGAACATTAATGGCATGAAGTAGGGCATATACTTTAGAGTCCCCTACAAGTTTAACAAAGTCCAAACAAGTCAAATATTTCCAAAGTTTGTTGTTCTGTCCCATTTCATAAATATAATTATTGCTTTGTAATCCCATATTTGTCAATTTCCAAGTTAATGATTTTTATCTCCAGACGTTAATGACATGAAATAGGGCATATGGTTTGGAGACCCCCATACAAGTTTAACACAGTCCATGAAAGTCCAATATTTCCAGATTTTCTTGTTCTATTCGTGTTCATCTCCATCTCCCAAACCCTGTCTTTGCTTCATCTCCAGTGCACTCTCAATTCTTCTAGTCAACTCCTGTGCTCTTTTCCCCCCTCTCTCAAGCATTTTCTGTTAAAACACTAGGAATGGTTTTACTAGCACTGTCTCTCTGTGGTCTTTATTGCCAGAAAAAAACAAGAAGCAAAATCTCCTTTTGTTTCACAACTGACTTTTTGTTGGACAAACTTTTGTATTTCTTCCTTAGCATGTACTTCATCAAAAAATGTTTTTTTTCCTCCAGGGAAAAATATTTTGAGGACAGCTGGGTAAAGCAATTTGAATCTCATGCCTGCTTCTCGACATTCCCTATATAATGGAATACATTTATTTCTCTTCTGCCTGGTGTACATTGAGTAGCCATTCACCTCAAATACTCTGCTGTCTCCATTTTAGTACTTTGTCCTTCTGCCAGTTTTATCAGAATCAACTCATTCTGCTGGTAAGATTGCATTTTTACTATTAAAGGTCTAGGTTGTTTTCTCATAGCTAGGTTTGGAGCATACACACAATGTGTCCTTTCAATTAACAATTCCTGTTGTGGAATACCAGTCCAGTTTCTTATTTGTGCTTTCATGAAATTAATAATATATTAATTAATATTGCCAAAAACTACTTACAGCAAACGATTGTTCATCAAACACAATGCACTGAACAATCGTTCATCAAACATTAACATCAGTGAACATTTTCATAGGGAAGGGAGTTAGTTGGCCATAATTAAAAATGTGTCCTTTTCCCCACTGTAGAGCAATCTCGGAGTTGGTTTATATAAGTGGGGATGTGGGGTGTGGGGGTTATAGCCCCCACCTTGGTGGGTTTGAAATAATGCAGTGTGTGTGTGATGGTCACTGTGGTGGACAAGCAATTCCCTTCCCTATGAAAAATGTTTGCTGATGTGAACATTCAATGAACGGCTGACTGTTCAATACATTGTGTCTGATGAACAGCCATTCACTATAAGTAGTTTTTGACAAAATAATATAGACCCAAAAGAACAATACACCTGTTGTTCAGCTTCATCTCGAACTTTGTCATGACAGAGTGAAAACCAACAAAGTAAAGAGTAAACAATAATCAAAAAACAAGGCTAAAAGTCCTCAGGAAACAATAAGGCCTGTGGTGGTCACTATTACCACAAACATTCAGGAAAACTATAAAAACCCCACAATGTGGTATAATAGCAAAATACTTTAATAAACTTCAGGTGAGTGCTTTCATTCACAATATGAATTTCATCAGAACTGAAGAAAATTTCACTTAACATCCTTTAAATATACAAACAAAATGATGTCACATTCCAACCCTTCATTACTAATGTTCAGTCAATAAAACTCCTAATTAATAAACAATTCCCCATGTGTAACTAAAACCCATTATATAATATGATATTTTAAAACACTTCCTATAAAAATAACTTATAAACCAACTAAAAATGCATAGTAAAAACTTGTCTATAATTTTACAGTCTACAGGCTTAAAACACTATTTAAAGAAACCTGATCATTTAACCCTGGTAGAACAGTGGCATCCAATCTCAGCTGCCGGAGCAACTCCTGATATTCTACGATAAATTCCCATGGCCCTTGTCTTGGATTCTTATCAAATCTCTCTAGCACTGTGAACTTAAAACCAAAACCATTTGCCCCACCACAAACTTGTGAATGCCTAAATAGGCCGTTATGTTCACTGTGTTTAGAAACATCATAACAGTGTTCATACACCCTTTTCTCAAATGACATTCTGTCCTTCCAATGTAGAAGAACATACAGCCTTGACATAAAGCCACATATTCCACACTCAGCCACACTTATCAGATGGATAAAGCTATTCCCCAAATATTAAATGGGCACAATATTACCATCAAAAATATATTGACACTGCTTACAATACTAACGTCTATGGGTGCCAAGGTTAAATAACCATAACTTATGTTTCTCTGAACCCTTGTTACCCAGTTCAAATCTATCCCTCAGATTGAGGCCTATCCTAAATATAAATAACAGTGACGGTCCCAGGGTTGCAATCAAGTTATCATCGGTCTTAAAATTATTTCCTTTGCCATCTTACAGGAAAAAACATATTATAACATTCAGAACATATTTGTCAGAATGATAATAGTGTTACAGAAAGGGTTTCCCTAAGGGAAGGTGCATGGTTTGGGTTAGGGGCAGTATTAGGGT
Organism: Protopterus annectens; assembly: GCF_019279795.1. NCBI lineage: Eukaryota > Metazoa > Chordata > Ceratodontiformes > Protopteridae > Protopterus > Protopterus annectens. The sequence continues at coordinate 524,821,549 of NC_056735.1, read as the reverse complement.
CATACCTCTCAACTATCCAGATTTTCGGAGAATGTCCAGATTTTTGCCTCACATTGTTTATTTGTTTCTCATAAAATTCTGTTTTTCTGGCAAATCATTGGCAAGTCATTGAGGACTGAAGTCAGAAAATTATGGTAGACATTTGTGTTTCAGACCTCCTATCCTTCAGAAAATTCATGCCAATGCAAAACTCGTTATTCTATCAACTTTGTAAGTTTATAACAGCAATATTTAAAAAGTATCCCTATTTCTGGGACTTTCTTGCCCCATTATTTGTGGCTTTGTCCAGGTTTCTTGGTCTAAGAGGTTGAGAGGCATGATTAGGATTAGGGTTAGCAGGCATTAGTAAAGTTGATAGGGGGACTGTGACTTCAGAAGCTATGGAATGAGGGAAGCGCATGCACAACAAAAGGAAGGGGATCCATCAGCAAAGGTTTTCCTGCATGGCTACCAGTTAGTGCAGACAACTAAGGCTACAGTCTGCTAATGAGAATAATCCTGTAGCTGTGGGTTTGATTTCTTCAGCCTGTATGATTGCCTACAGTGTGACTCTGAACTAGTTACTCAACCAACAATGCTCTTGGGCCTCCACTGAAAATAGACCTTAGCTTAATAGAACAACCAATGTTAAAAAACATAAATAATAAAATATTGGCAGATGTAAAGTGCCCAGTGTAATACTAGTGCACAATACACATACTGTATTTTGACATCCCTCTTGCACACATACATGCAGTCTGCTGTAAATATTGTGTACGGTTCATTGTACAAATCATACATGAGTATTCTAGCATGGGTGGATGTTTTTTGTTGGTCCAGTGGGAGTGACACAAGAAAGGAACAGTGGAGATCTTGGATTTTGAATCCTAAAATATTAGCTAATATCTTAGTCTGGCAAAGGATTAAGGCTACAAGATGTAAATGAGCTGCTTCTAGTGGCTTAGGTTTGATTCCTTCAGCCTTTATTTGTCTACTGTATGACCATGAGCAAGTCACTTAACCAAACAGTGCTTTGGGGCAATTGGAAAATTGAGCTACTGTCCTCAAAGGTCACCTGATTTGCAATCCTAACAACTACCTATGGCTCTTAGAGTCCTCTGAATTATTCCCTCTAAGAGATTAGTCACTTCCTTAAAGTCAGAATTATGTTATTAGAAAGCAATGTGGGGCCAAGATATATAAGGCAATGCAGTTCATTTGGTATGTTGGGGCATATCTTACAGACATTACCAGCATTACTATGGTACTCATTATCTATTTCAGTATATAAAATGGGACAATGAGCAAAAGCTCAGTCTATGGATGCTATGGTAAATAGAAAAATGCATAGAAAGGGCTAAATTTGGACACAAGTACTGAAATGTTTACTATGACTTTTATAACACATATACAATGAGCCTGTATAGTGACGGAAAATGGACAACATGACATTGGACTACATGTGGGGTAAACTACATGGATGTGCAAACCACAGCTGGGTATGGTCTTCTGTAGCTCTTCAAGGGTCATATACTGACGATGTGCCAACCTACATACACTACACCAATAAACTGACTGTATTGTGAATAAAGTCACTTGTATGCTTTGATGTATTATAGTATGGCCATGGTTATATGGACAGGGCTAGCTACTCTGAAGCATAAACCTTGGTTGTAGATGATGTCATATATATTTGTTTCGTTGAATTTCATTTCTGACTACTTTGCTGAAAACTCAAATTACTGAAAACACATTTCACTGAACTGCAGTTGGTATATATGGCACTGTGTAGAGTATTGTAAGGCAAGTAAAAGGTATATGTTCTTTTCCCCATTGAGTATATATAGTTAGAGGGGGTATGGGGGCACAGCCCCCCACATTAGGGGTGTGGGGGGCATAGTCCCCCACTTAGTTTGAGTACATATTGTCTTCTGGAGACAGTTAGTTATTGGTGTTGTAACTATGCATGTCTATTGTTTAAAATGTATTGTTTTGAAGTTTTTGGTAAAAAAGGATCTAAAACAAACAAACCCCCCCCCCCCAACTAAATATATACTCACTCCAGGATGGCACTACAGTGGGGAAAAGGGCATATACCTTTTACTTGTCTTACAGTACTCTACACAGTACCATATATACTAAGTTCATTTCAGTAGTGGAGTACTAGCAGAGGTAATGAACATGTCTTTACCATCTACCTGTTACCTGTATGAGTACTACCTTATCTATAACAGTTTAGAAATATGTTCTAGTTTTCTTGTTTAGTAAGATGTTTGCCACTGAATGAATAATAGGATATGGATAATTGCATCACATTGTTTTGTTTCAGCTGTAGTGCTAATGCCTGTGTTTAACATTTCAAGTATTTTCTTGGGTTTTTCTAGTAAAAGGGGAAGACAGTATTACAATGGGGCTATCCTGCTATGAAAAACTACTACAAATAAACATTAAATAAGAGCTAATGATTACCAAGGTACAAATAAAGACATAATTAACACTCTCAAGGCAGTCTCTGGAAACTATTAATGACTTGAAAAGTGAAGCTTGAGAGGTCATTTACAGTTACAGAGCAACAGAGAGAGAATGTTAATTATGCAGTTTCTTTTCATACTTAGCAGTAATTATTCTTTAGAGATTTTTGACCAGGCTGTGAAAAAAATTGATGAGTGTATTTATTATTTAGTGCCTTAAAAGAAAGGAAAGGAATTCAGACATTCCATTTTCTAATCATGTTTCTTTACTTTTTCTTGTTTGATCTGCAGTAAACTTTGAAAACAATGAAATAAAGTAATATGTAAATGTATGCATATGATCAATTAAAATATATTATGTCCACTCTTTCAGTCCCATATCTGTGTTTTAGTACTGTTTAGGTTTATGCTACATCTGTGAGAAATTTAGTGCATTATATCCATAAAGTGCTATTGATGTAATACGATAATTATCTAATTTCATACATGGGTACAAGATTTACAAAATGTATGCTCTGGCTTGACTTGAATTTAACTAGAGTAAAAAGATCATCACATGCTCCTTCCTCACAGGTAAAAAGTCAATACATTTAATGCAACTAGAATTGTATTACTTCAAGACAAAATGCCTATTAACTGCTATGGTTGATGCTGTAATTTTCTTGTGCGACTTATTTCCCCTGTGCATCAGTGTATTGGACTTGTCTTATATAGCTTATACCAGTTTGATTTACTACCCCTAGACTTCCACAGTGTAATCACAGATTTATTATAAGCATTACTAAAACAAACTTCCCTTGCATACTATTTATATAACACTTAAATCTGCTTTGCTTTATAGGTTGAATATTTATTTCCACAGTAATATTATCATCAGTCTTTCACCTCTGGAATACCCCCCTCACTTTTGGAAAAAACTTCACCTGCCTTTCCAACAAGCCTAATCCCTTTATATTTTTAAAATGGACTATGATGGCTCATATAAACTTATACAAAAGAATGACAACCATCAGCTTTCTACATGTCTATTATTCTGTACACTAATACTAATAAAAGAAAAAGAGCCAGTGTCACAGGATTACAGGATCTTTTGTGTATTTATTTGCATTTTGGAATCAGCAGCCATTTTGATATATATATATATATATATATATATATATATATATATATATATATATATATATATATATATATGTATTTAGTTGGACCCTATAGTGGGGGTTTATATCATAAAGTCGAACGCTGCGAATGTCGAATACCAAAACATCGAACTGAATACACCGAAGTGTAAGACGTTTGAAAATGCAAAATTGCGAAGATCAAAACTACAAATGGTCATAGTTGGCCCTTCTGTACCCTGATGTTTGTCTCCATTTTGGTGTGATCCCGGAGTTGGTATATTTAAGTAGAGGGGTGTGGGGGGCAATAGTGTTAAGTGTTTGTGTGTTGTTATGTTGTTGTACGAGTATGAAGGTGGCCAATTGTTGCTATTCAGAGTTCTGTTTTTTTCGATGCTGTCAGTTTTCAGAGTAATTACGTTTTGAGGTTTAGAGTTCGATGTTGTGGTATTCGTGTTTTCACAGTTCGAGTATATGATATAGATCCTAGTGCTCAGTACTTGTCAGAGATCATCATCTTTCTTTCTTTTTTGTTTTTATATTTGTGAGATCACTTTCTAACTCAAACAACATGAAAAAGGTAATCCAGAATTATATCATGCCACTGTCATACATTACGACATACCTACTTACCATTACCCAGTTAATACTTGATAGCTTTAAATTGTTACTGCTAAAAACAGATGAAAAGCAGTTATAATTTTTATTATTATTATTACATTTATACCCCTATATCCCTTCACATTGTCGACATTTTAGAATGTCAACATTCATATGTCCGAGACCATATGATCGACATTCGAAATGTCGACCATGTGGAACCGGCATCTCTGCACAGTGTGATATGGAAAGATTTCCATCTTCTGCACTGTAGTGCGATCTTGGAGTTGGTATACTTAAGTACCGGCGGGTGGAGCAGTGTGAAAGTAAGTTTTTTGTGTTTTTTATTTTTTATTCTGTGGTCAACATTTCGAATGTCGATCATATGGTCTTGGCCATATGAATGTTGACATTCTGAAATGTCGACCATATGAAGTAGATCCTATCTTACACATACACATACATTTTTAGTGCTTTTGAGTTCATATGTGGTCTAGGAGGTCAATAAAAAAGATTAAAGTGATAGCATATGGCCATCATAGATATTGGTGCACTACAATTCCTTACACTACATAAAGAAGAAAACAAAAAAAAGAGTTAATTTTTATAAAGCACCACAAAGTGGCAAACAAGAGATTCAGATAAACCACTCCGGTTGTATTGTTCTATAAAGGTATACAGCTTGTAAGGCATCCCTCAAAAAAAACAGAAACAGACATGACAAGTTTGGTGACATGGGCCATCAAACAGTTCTCAGAAGTATTACAACCTGTAGCAACTAGGGACCTCTTTTGAAGGTAACTGTCTTGCTTCAGGCATTGAAATAAGAGAAAATAAGAAATAAAAAGGAAGGAAAACCCTGCTACATGCACACATACAACCCACAGCTATAGCTATTCCACCAGTAGCAAAAGGGGTCTGACTTCGCCGAAGTGCACCAAGCTATGCAGAACACTGCAGTAGCATATTAATGACCACATATTGTTTGTAACAAATAAATAAATAAATAAAATACAGCACTCAGAATCAACAGAGATGCAGCATGCATAGTAAGGTAAAAAAAAATGAGGAAAGCACAGAATTAACATTCAAAATGGATGCAACAGGAAGATATAAAATCTTTTTGTGCCACAAGCCTAAAGGCCTCAGATATACAATGCCTGTTATTATTAATCATAAATGTCACTGTTAATCTCCTTGAAAACACTGCAGAGATTCTGACTGATATAGTGGTTTTAATGCTACCTGCAGAACATCATAAATGCCTTTTATGACTGGACATGTATCTACTTATGTAACAGTCTAGCTCATAGCTGACAAGGCAACCCATCTTCATTTTAAATCATGGCTGTGAGGTAATCAGTATGCCACATAAAAGGAGTTCTGGCTTATTAAGCAAGAAACAAGAGACTCATTGGTAAGTGGATCAGAAGGTGTTATTTTAGATTTATTAGTGTAATGATTCAAAAAGGCAATATGATCTCATTCAATTTACTTTAATTGCATCAATATATAGTGCCCTTGACAAGCACAAATGAGAAGGAAAGGCCAGAAGGAAGGACTCTAAGGATTCTTCAGTGCCTCAGCCTTTGAAGAGCTGCTGAAATTTGTACAGAAAAAACAAAAGTTCATTCTTCAGTATGAGGTAATAGCATGGTTCTTGATAGTGTTATAAACCATTAAATATTAGAACATGCTGCATCATTTCTAACTCACTGTTTCATTAGAGGGTAGATGTTTAGTACCATCTAACAGCACTGGGACACATCAGTGAAGATGTAGAAAAAGAGAAGCAAGACTTCTCCTGAATGTGAGTGATCCTATGTAGAGACTGGTAATCAGTCTGTCAGCTGGAGGATTACTAGATTAAGGGCAACATTAACTTCCCACCAAAATGAGAAAGCCTGAACTGGGAAATTAACTAGTGACAGCAGTTTAGTAATACCTGCAGGAAAGCTGGCCTACACAGGCAGTCTGCCTCAGTCTTCAGCATGAACATAGAGCAAGGAGAACAGGCAGGCTGAAAATCATGTTTTTAATTCCAGCAGATCATTTGAATCTAGCTGCAGCAAAGTTAAATGTACATTTTAAACTGGGTCTATGTCATTTGACTGAATGCTCATTTGGCTGAATCACAAATCATTGAACACAATTGACTGAAAACACATCTGACTGAAAACTAATTTGACTGAATCACAATTGATAGAAAACACATGAAATATACCATACAATTTCCCTTCCTGAACCCATTAATTATATATATTAATTCTACAGTTGTACACTCTTGGAGAAAAGTAAAACACCATACACAGTGAATCAGTGCTGGTCCACAAACATCTACAAACCTGGAGTATACTTTTCTAGACTCAATTTCCTAATGATTCCTATGATCAGAAATAACATCATCACATACTGTCTGTAGACTCCTACACTCTAGGAGAAAATTAAAACACCTCGCATGGTGAATCAGTGCTGATGCACAAACATCTACAGTTCTCAGTTATATTTTTCTAGACTGAATTCCTTAAAGAATCCTATGATCAGAAATTACATCACCACATAATGTCTGTAGTCTCCTACACTTTTCTGTTAGTGACTCTGTCAAATAAGTTTTCAGTCAAATGAGTTCAATCATTTGTGATCAGTCCAATGAATATCCATGCAAATGACATTGATATATGTTCTGTCTTTCATTGTTTTTTTATTCATGTTTGTTTTGTGAGAGAGAGGAAATACAGACTTTATATCCCATACTTCTGCCAACAATTAAATGTACAAGGAGGAGTGACTTTAAGAACTTATGGAAAATGTTATCCACTACCTTGAGTTTTGATCATTTGCCCCACCAAAATAAGCTTTATACTGTATAGCTACAGAACTGTGTTATAATCACAGGCTCCTCAGAATTTTGCCATGTCTGTTTTAGCCTGATGTCTTCTACTACACTTTTACTAAGAATAACAGAAATGTAGGAAAAAAACATGCACACACACACACACACACACACACACACACACACACACACACACACACACACACACACACACACACACACACACACACACACAATTTCCCAGGACGAGCCACTGATATTTCTCTACCAAGGTTTCAGTTACTGAATATCTTCTAATGAGCCAACCAACATATTAAATTATATTAGATTACCTTCACACCATTGCTGTGAATTTATGATTATAAGGTAACAAAAAACACTCTGGCACCAAGCTTTATTAGTGGATAAATGGAAGCAGTTTATTTAATAGAAAATCAAGAACCAAGCAAAACTACAGATGTCAAGAAATAGCAGCACAGACTTTCATTCATAAATGCTTTTGTCCACTTAAACTTAACTGTGGACTTCTTCAGATGTGAAACTCTCCTGTCACAAATATTTAAATAAAAAAAGTTACACTGCCATATTGTGGCCAGTCATAAAAATTACATTAAAAACAGTGACTAATTAAAATAAATATAACAGCCATGAAAAAAACAATAAAAACAAACAACCGTTTGGCTTTTTGAACTCATTGCAGGAACACACCACTCATCCAAGCACAGAGTCCATAAAAAAATAGAACTTTAATGGTATTAGCACTTTCATTTTGTAAAGTTCCAAAACTTCTTCAGATACACAATAAATGAATCATTCCTTTCCTTACATAACCATGAGTAAAAATCATGTGACCCATATTTTAGTCAGATGATCTCATTCATAAAATTACAAAATACACACGTTTTTACTACATCACCCTCACATCCCTTATACTTCTAAACTGCTACATAACATATAAACAATCCTAGTTAAAACATTCATCTCTACAAAAAAGTTTTTTTAAATATGTGAAGCTGTTTTTTTTTATCTAGTTAGGGATTTTAATTTTAAAATAGGGGCAATAGATATATTATCCTTTAAAACTGGCCTTTTGTATGAGTTAAGTCTGATTTGCCATACTAACTCCCATTTTTCCAATACTGTAGATCATGGGCCACCCTGTGGACTCACCCCCACCTTTTCCAATTCTACAAATTTAAACCAATGGTCCTTATTCTCCCTAATATGCCTATAAAGTGCATTTGTTGTTCTTCCTTTTTTTATATCATATGTATGCTCATATATTCTACTACAAGGCTTATGCTCCATCTTCCCAATATAAAAACTTTCACACAGCTAGCAAAGGGCTCCATGTAAAGTTTGTGTCTATAGAGTCTGTCAAGTTTAATGTGTTGTTTTTATTTTACTAAGTATGTGTTGTTCAAAGGTAAGCTTGTTGTCTATAGCAATGCCTAATAGTTTGGCATCTGTTACTATTTCAATTTTTGTGCTGTCTTGTGAATATATGTTGAAGTTTTGTAAGACTGGTTTACTTAAGAATAGCAATAGCTTAGATTTTTTTAGGACTGAGTAGAAGTTGTGCATCAATTAACCAGGTTTCTATGGATGTAAAGGTATTTTGTGTTATACTTAGTAGGGTTTGGAGATTATTGGAGGAGGAGATGATGGTGGAGTCATCTTCATATTGGATGAGCATACTTTGAAGGGAGGCAGTATGCAGATTGTTTATGAAAATATTAAAAAGGACAGGCTCAAGAATAGACCCTTGAGGAACTCCTGTTTTATTAACTAGATATTCAGATAGGCTACCATGCCCTTAACAGCTATATTGTTCTCGCATCTCCTGTTAGGATCTTTTTTTAAATCATCACTTCAGGTTAATCCCCGTTTTAAATACCAAGGCAGGCCTTTTTCTTAAAATGTTACCCAAACTATGAGCTGTAATAAAACTTATCCAGTTCCTTGTTATAATATTTTTCATATCCTTACTGGCAGTACTAAAATTACACACAAAAGCCCTAGTAAATTGGTCACCTTCTGCACCAGTGGCACAGGCCATTACCACTGGCTGTGGGGGTCAATAACTTTGAATGGTCTTCTGGGACTTCAAATCCATACCTTAAAACAAGTTTGTACCCAGTATATATTTCCCTAATCACTTCTTCTTTCAACCCTTGAATAAACACAGGGGGATATTGTCTATCACAAAACATCTTACCTAAAACATTTGATTCAACATAAAATGAAATATCATCAGAAATCAATCAAGACAAACTAATACATTGTGTCTTAACAACATTTCCTTTTGGACAGATTGGGCGGCGACTATTAAAGTTTGGCAAACTCTTTGAATAAGTCTCTTTCCTAAATATTATTGAAGTAAAACAGCTTTTCTCAACAGCCTTAGAAACTGTGATATTCAAAAATTGATAGCTGATTCACTGGAGTGACCACTGAAAACCACAAAAGAAGTGGAATTGTTAATATAGTTAAACAATTCATCTATTCTGAAAGAATTGCCAGTCCATGGTTAAGTTTAAGTGGAAAAAGTGCTTATGAAGGATTAAAGTTTGTGCTGCTTATGACAATACCTCTCTGAGCCAGTAATCAAGGAGCCTCAATCCTCACCACTGACACTGGAGAGGGATGTTCACTTGGAATAGAAACAGATACACTCAGTATTTCCAAATGCACTCCTCTCTGCATCAAGCAGAATTTCCCTTAAGAGCACACAGGGAACACACTCAGCCCAGGGTCTGGATTTCTCTATATCTATCTCCCTCCAGGTCCCCAGTAAGACTCCGATACAACTGTAGGGTTCGGTCCTCAGCTAAGCCGTGTCCTCCAGCACCATCTCTGTGAACCCAGTACCTCGTGCCACTTCCCACAAGTAGCTGACACACACACACACACACACACACACACACACACACACACACACACACACACACACACACACACACACAGACCTGGGAAAGGCTGGGACAGATTTACCTGCTATGACCCCTTCTGCCCATGGTATAAGGTAGTTATCACTGCCACCAAACATCCCACATTCAGCTACCCTAAGTCCCTCAACAAAAGGTGTCCAATTATACTGTGCAATATTAATACTAATACAAATGGTAGTAGTTGAGCAAGAGAGCTACGCATTCTGGGGTAGCCCACACAGTCTCAGCAAATAAATATAAGCACTCTTGAAGATTAATAATTTCTAAAAGGACCAACCACAATAAAAGTTTAAAATATATATTATAATAAAAAATAAAAGAAAATGAAAATACTGAATATAGCTTTACAGTAAACCACAGAGTTGAAATTGCAGGAAATATTGAAAATAACGTTGATGGACAGACTCAAAAAAATAAAGAAAAACAATATCTAAACTAAGATTCACTATATTTTCCTGACTGAATCTTGGAGAATTACTATTCCTTACTTACTTAATAGAGAAAGGCAGCTGATGTGGTGAATGGTCCTTCTTATTGTCAAGCCCAAGACAGCATACTCAATACTAAGAGATTTCCCACTGTAATACCTGAAGCATAATTTCCAAGATGGCTGACAGAATGACTTCATCTGGTCACATGACTCTAGGTTCTGCACTATCTCCCTTAGAAGCTGAGACAGGAATTTACCATAGATGACTGCAATATACATCTAAATGTTTATGGCAGTGCCTGGGGCTACCTATCTTTTTACTGAACTAATGAACAAAGGCTTCTTCCAGACCTATCATCTCTGGTCCTATTCAGCAGAGTGAGGTACTGTGTTAATGGCTTAACAGCTAATTTAGTTTCAAGCATTTTCCAAAACTAACTGGACTAAGGTTAACTGCTTCTCTTCCAGTGTCCTTTGGTAACATATATACTTGCAGTCTCACATGTATATTCCTGCTCGGTCCAGCATGAACCACTGTTAATACATTTTTTTAACACTAGCAACTTTACAAACACATAGTTCTAATACATTTGTAACATAAGCATCTGTACAAATCAGCTTGATATTCAAATGCCATACATTTCTAATACATTTGTAACATAAGCATTTGTGCAAATCAGTTTGATATTTAAATACCATACAGCTGTAATACATTTGTAACACAAGCAACTTGCATAAATCAGTTTGATATTCAAAGGGCATATCATTCTTTACAGAACTCCAGCTGGCTATGCTGGCACTAGCCCATATCATCACATCTCTCATCCCCTACAAAGACTCACGCTAGTTTTCCAAGTGACCCTTGAGAAATGTGGCGTGAGAGAAATAAGGGATTCCGGGCTAGCTCTCACATTTGCCCTGCGAGCTACGAGCCGAAACAAAAAACCAAACGGACACAGCCAGGAAAGGGCGGAAGTCAACAAAATAAATAAATAATTAAAAATAAATCCGCACCACACGAAGGAAATGGAACGCACCGTGCGGCTGCAGCTGCCGCAGCCCCCCGCCCCACAGCTGCCGCTGCACGAGGCTGTTTACTGACGAGAGACCACGGCCGGGCTAAGTGCTGATGCAGCGTGCTGATTTCTCAAATGTGCAAATGTCTCCAGAAATAAGCCTATCTGGGAATATGTTACCCCATTCCCTGTCTTGAGAGCCCATCTACGTTGGCATTGCTGACCCCACTATGGTGTTGTACTGTCATGTAATATGCCTGCAATCCTAAGCTTCACCTTAATAACCTGGCATTTTACTGGCTGGCTCTATGTAGCCATAGATCTCACTTAGACTCCTCCTGCCTCCTACTGCAAATACTTAGCACAAAGGCCTTCCTGTCATGGTAAGGTTTCATCATGTTAACATGGTACAGTCTGTGCTCTTGCCTCCTGCCTATCAGTTCTACCATATAGTTAACATCACTGACCTTCCTTACCACTTTGAAGGGTCCCACCCAAGCTGCCTGCAGCTTAATGTGTCTCACAGGAATGAGCACCATCACCTGTTGTCCCACAGCACACTCTCTGGCATGAGAATTCCTGTCATACCAGACCTTTTTTGCTGTTGGGCTCCTGCCAGGTTCTTATGGGCCAAGCCCATGAGCTCCCTAAGCCTTGTCCTGAGGTTTAGAACATGTGACACAAGAGACTCCTTCTGGGATTCACACTCACCCTCCCACTCATCAAAAATCATATCTAAAGATGCCCTCACCCTCTGCCCATACAGCAACTCAAAGGGTGCAAAACCTGTGGATTCTTGGGGCACCTCCCTGTATGCAAATAACAGATGGTGCAAATATTTCTCCCACTCTCTCTTAAAATGGTCTGCAAATGCCTGTAGCATGGTATTTAGTGTAGAGTTTAACCTCTACACAAGACCATTAGTCTGGGGGTGGTCTTTAGTTGCTTCACCCCACAGTGCTCCCACAGACAAGTCAGCAGGTCTGACATGAAATTGGAACCTCTGTCAGTCAGTATTTCTTTTGGGAAACCTATATATATATTGAAAATATCTAACAAAGCATTTTCCACCTTCTCTGCCTCAATGGAGGAAAGAGCCACTGCCTCAGGGTATCTATTAGCATAATCTACTACCACTACACATGTGTGCGTCTTCCTGGTGCTTTCTGCCCATATGGCATATAATAAACAATAAAAGTACATGAAAGCAATGAATATATATTTGCAGTTAACCACAGAGTTCAAATCATAGGAAACGCTGAAAATAACATTGATGTATAGACTCAGACAAATAAAGAAAAATGATTTCTAAACTAAGCTTCACTATATTTTCCTGACTGAATCTAGGAGAATTACTATTCCCTACTTACTTAACAGAGCAAGGCAGATGATGTGGTGAATGATCCTTCTTGTTGTTAGGCCTAAGAAAGTATATTCAGTGCTCAGAGACTTCCCACTCTAATATCTCATCTCCTCACCTGACTCTAGGTTCTCACAGTATCCTCCTTTGATGCTGAGGCAGAAATTTAGCATAGACAGCTGCAATACATATCTAAATGTTTATGGCAGTGTCTGGGAATTCCTCTCTTTTTACTGAGCGAATAAGCAAAGGATTCTTCAAGACCTACCATCTCTACTCCATTTCATCACAGTGGGGTGCCATGTTTATGGCTTAACAGCTAATTTAATTTCAAGGATTTTCCAAAAATAACTAGACTGAGGTTAACCGCTTCTCTTCCAGTGTCTTTTGCTAACATATATACATACAGTCTCACATATATATTCCTTCTTGTTCTAGTAGGACCTACTGTTGATACATTTTTTAACAATAGCACCTTTACAAACATATTTTAATTTTCAAATGCCATACAATTCCAATACATTTGTAGCATAAACATCTGTGTATATCAGTTTGATATTCAATTGACATACAGTTCTACTACATTTGTTACACTTGCAGCTTGTATAAATCAGTTTGATATTCAAAGGGCATCTCAATCTTTACAGAACTCCAGCTGGCTATGCTGGCACAAGACCATATCATTACACTGCTATTTCTTGGCATCTGCAGTTTTGCTTAGTTCTTGTGTTTGAATTGTTTCTGCAGAGAGATTGTTGGTTGTTAATAGAAAAAAAGAGGTATAGAATATATCTATTAAATGTGCAAGAAATAATTCAGTGCACAGAAAAGAATTAAAGAAAATATGGTACATAGTTAATTGACAATATAATAGTTTTAGCTGCATCTAAATAGTCTTCTTCATACCACTCTAGAGAGTAAGGAAGCCTAGTGACACTAAAACATTCAACAACTTCCAATGCCGCACAGGCAGACCATTAAAGTTTTAGACAGTTTGTTATGAACTATATTTTCCTTGTGTATGAACTTAATTATTGTACATAAATATAAGTTTCAATCTAGAAAGCTGGCTGCAGTGATTACTTTGTTTCTTATAAACAAAACAATATACTATTGTTTCCAGCAGGGAAATACTGCAGACATTTTAAACTGTGATGTGCCTAAATGCTAATCCCTGACTAGAATCAGTCTGTAAAGTATAAAATTACAGAAGACATATGCAGTGTTATGGAGGCTGTACATTAATATCAGTGTAGACTAGCTATTTGTCAGAGAACAATTCTTGGGCATTAATAGCTGTGGATAATGAGTTCTGATAGAAAAATTAGTGACACCGACTGAAGCTGTGGTAAATTCCAGTGACTTTACTGCCTTCCACTGCAGGAGAGAAGTGCGGTCACTGAGAAACACTTGGTCAGTCAGCAAGAATGTAGTGAACAACACCTGGAAAGTTTTCATGAAAGATGTGCAGCCTCTGACTAACACCTGCTCAGCATGCAAGATAGAACAGATCAACACTTGCTCAGCTTCCACCAGTAGATTGACATCTTGATGACAAGGTCACCCACAGCTCTGTGAATCCCTAAATCCTGTGCAACCCTAAAGAAGTTTGGATAACAGGATGGTATTGAGGCTTGCCTAGTTGTTTTTGAAAGGTATGTAGTTATGGAAAACTGTCCTTAGACAGAACAGGGCATATTTCAATCAGCCCACCTAACTAGAGAAGCACTGTATACTTACCTGGATCTGGAAGATGAGTATGCTTGTTCACTATAGCTGAGTCAGTGAAAACACCCTTAATGATTTTGTGACCAATTTATTTGCAAGCAAATCAACCAACTAGCAGTGTCTAACAACCAAACAATAACATGATGATTAAGTATGTATAACAAACAGTGACTACCCCCAGCCATTTGGTGTTACAAGGCCCATGCCAGCTAAAATATAGCATCTGGGTGTTTAACTCCAAGCATCCTCGGACATGTTGCCAAATCAAGAATTTAACTGTTATGTCTCAGTCCAACCATAAATTGCCTGCACTAGAACTAATCGGTCACCCCGACCTGAAACTCATTAAGAGGCCATTGATGGCTAATGTGGAGACACAGGGGGGTTAAGCTGTTGGGCGACCACCTTTGAGGGAAGGAAAGGTAGGTTCAATGATGCCGACCACCAGAATGACTGGGGATAGTGGCAATAGCTATTTAAGTGACAAAGCACCACCATCTGTTGTCATGCTAATTGACAAACCTAATTAGAGGTAAGCCATTCTTGTGCAATAGATGAGTCAGTGAAGACACCCATAATGACTTTGCAACCAGTATATTTGTAAGTCAATCAAAATCAGTGTCCAGCAACCAGTCAATAGCATGAAGATTAAGTAGATATAACAAACTTTGACTACTCCAGGTGGTTGGCCTTACCTGACTTATTCTGACTAACAGATAAAATCCATATGTGTAACCCCAAGCATCCTTGACCCTGGTGCAAAACCAAGAACTTAAGGGTTAACTCTCAACCCAACCATAAATTTTCTACACCAGAACTCACCAGTCATCCTGACCTAGAATCCATCAAGAAGCCATTGATGGCTAATGGGGAAACATAAGGAGGCTACACCATGAGGCGACCCACCAGCAACTTATGGTAGCCTTTTCCTCCCACAGCTAGTCCTCTAAATCTCCACAATCCCTATAAAAACTTAGACAATGTACCATCAGTTGAGCACTAATTAAATGTATTAAAATAATCATCAAATGACAATGTCAACTGTAAGTGAAACAAGCCAAGGCCCAGTTCATTCAAATGGATAGCATCTGGATCAAAAAAAGTCTTTGCCTAATTTTGCCAAGTCATTGTGCCCAATAGCTCTATAAGCAATGCTCTTGGAAAGCCAAGCCACACCATAGTTGATGAAACACTTGGGATTTCCACAGCTGAATTACTAAAGGTGCCTTTCCAGAGCAATCTTGAAAGGATGGCAGACAAAAAAAATCAGAATATCCAGGTTAAGGGAGCACAGCCTCTGCAGGTCAGTGTGAATTCTAGCTGATAAACTGTTCTTTGGTACTTTAAATTGTTACTGCCAAAGTGTAAAATCTGAGTGGTTGGCAATATTGAATTAAATGACAGCTGACACAAGATGTCACAAAGGTGCAACTAAGACAATACTGGGAAGCCTAACCAGCAGATTGCCCAGAGGGTCTGATCCAGACTGCCTGTGCACCTAGTCAACCAGCTGGATACTTGCCAAGCTGCTCTTTGGATAAAAGAGTGCCCTAAGGTCCAAAGTACCTTTTTCCCTGCAAAGTAAATAAAAAGGTTACTACCTAATGGATGAGGGATAGGTGTCAGATAACCTCCTCCCCATCACCTTTAGAATATCGGTCAAATGCCCCTCTTCTGCTAGATCAGAGGCATGCCTATGCAAAATGACATGAGAGGAATAGCCCTTGGTGGAAATGCCTAGGTACCTAAGGGCTTTCCTCGATATGGAATAGACTTCTACCAGAGGGATAGGCTGGCTATACTTAAAAATAAAAATAGGGCTAGAGGGAGGAATGTTAAGTGTCAACCTGTGCAGGGAGGAGGCTCAGTGCACTAGACAAATGGCAGGGGAATGGCTTTGACCAACTGGATTGTTTGCCCTTTTCTGGCCTGGTCAATTTTAGACTTGTGTAACCATAATAAAATCATTTCATTGCCAAAGAACATCTTCTGAGTGCAATGAATAACGCATCTTGCTGGCTCAGAAGTTCCCTACATACATCCATGTGAACAAAGTGGCCCAGAGAACAAAAGAGTAAACATCTGTGACTGAAATATACAGACACTTAAGAATGAGCCTGTGGATGTGGCATCCAATTTGTTTCCCAGGGTCCAGGACAGAGCCTCTGGAGTTCTCCTAACTTCTCAGGACACTAATGGTGACCCAGTAATCAGAAAAGTCTGGGAGTCCTGAGAACCAGGTCAACCTCCCAAGAGCTGCTAGATGTATCTAGGTTGCGCTAGGGGCATCATTCAACAACCACCTATGGGATATGAACTGAAGTAATAATGAAGAGATCTGAAGGTATGCAAGGAGGAGGAATAAGCCATCTTGCTGTTTGAAACCCAAGACCTTGATAAGAGTGCAATAGTCAGGTCTATATCGTGAAATCGAACATTGAGAATGCCAAATACCAGAAGGCCGAACTTGGTAGTTCGAAAGTTGAGAATGTCGAAGCCATGGAAACCTGAATTCTTTCCCATGGAAAGAATTTGGTTGGCCGTTTTCTGCGGCTTCGGCATTTTCGGACCTGGTCAAGGTAAGTATATGAACGGGTAGTGACAGACTTTAGGGTTAGGGTGCGGATCAGGTAAGTGTGCGATAGTGACGGACCTTAGGGTTAGGGCACAGGTTAGGTAATTGTGCGATAGTGACAGACTTTAGGGTTAGAGTGCGGGTCAGGTAAGTGTGCAATAGTGACAGACTTTAGGGTTAGGGCGCAGGTCAGGTAAGTGTGTGGTAGTGACGAACTTTAGGGTTAGGGCTGGGTTAAGGATAGTGGTGTATGTTAGGTTTAGTGTAGGTTTTGAAGGTGTTTGGTGTGATTGTGTTATGTGTGTGTTTTTTGGAACAGCGAATTTTTCCCTGGGAAAAAATTCGCTGTTTTGAAGTTTTGATGTTATATGAATTCGATCTTCCAAGTTCAAACTTATGGTGTTCGACATTTTGGAAGTTTGATTTGGATAGTCACCCTTCATCAATGATTCAAACATCTGCAGGTATGGGTGTCCCAAGGGGAGCTGCATAAAGGTCCAGCTGGCAAAATCTGGAAACATGAAAAAGTGAACATCTGCCAGCTATGCCATTTTCTTTTCCTGGAACATGGTGGCTAGGAAAGCATGAGTTAATCTGTAAACTTAGGAGAACTAATAGCTTAACAGAATGCACCCACCTAGACTTGATCTCTTGTTAATGTCCTGCACCACTACTTGGTTATCAGAGTAAAAGGAAATTCTCCTGTTACAGAAATGTTCTTTCCAAATGAATGTGCTAACTCAAATGGGAAAAACCTCAAAAAAAGTTAATGTTTGACTTTCTACCCTCAGGCTAGGAGGCAGTCCATTTTTCCAAGAATCCATCCTTGATTGGATGCTGGTCAATAGTCCTAAGCAAAACTACCAGACAGGCTGTCTACCAGATATTATTAGTGACCACCTCCCTACATTCCTGCTACGCAAACGTACAAACATACCTAAGCCCATAACTTATAGACAAATCCGTAATGACCGCAACCTAAACCCCGAGGATCTAAACACTATTCTAAAACAATGTAACTGGGAGCCACTACTTTCCCTTGGTTTAGACCAGGCAGTTGACTACTTTAATAGCACCTTCATTGATATCCTTAATAAAGTCACCCCTATCAGGAAAATTAGTTAAGACTAATTATGCACCATGGCTACGTAGGGACACAAAAGCCATATTGAAGTCCAGAGATAAGGTCTGGAAAATCTGGAAGAGGGATAATACCATCTAAGCCAAACAACACTATCAACAGCTTAGGAATCATGCCAAAATACAAACTAAACTTGATAAACAGAACTAATTTCTTACTGTACAAACAAAACACTCAAAAAATCCTCAAAGGTTTTGGCAAACTATCAACCCCCTAATTAAACCAGGTAAAACTACTACTCCAGCTCCTAACTCCACCAATGACAATATAGACATAGCCTCTCAATTTAATCACCACTTTGCAAAATCCATAATGGCACTATCCATCCAATTGTCTAAAAACAGCCCTTCATATATCCCAGCCAAGTGTCTAGATAGCATTACCCCCCCTTACTCTCTCACCTGTTCCCACCTCCAAAATTAAAAAAAACTACTTTTGAAATTAAAACCTACCACCCTTGCAGCTGATCATCTACCTGCCAACTTCATAAAACTAGCTGCAAAATCATTATCCTTCACCATTTCTAGCCTCATAAACTGCACCATAAAAGAATCCTACATCCCTCAATTGTGGAAAGTGTCTTACATTATTCCTCTTCATAAAGTTGGTAATTCCTATGACTTCTCTAATTACCATCCTATAGCTATTCTGTCTCCCCTCTCCAAGCTGCTAGAGAAGTTTATTCACTCTCAAGTCATGTATTTCCTGAACACACACAAACTCCTCTCCACCACACAACATGGGTTTCGCCCACACCACAGTACAACTACTGCGCTTCTCTCATTTACCAATCTAGTAAACCAGCACAGAAACTACTATAATTATACATGTGCTATATGTTTGGATCTATCCAAAGCATTTGATGTGGTCTTACACTCCCTACTATTAGATTCTCTAGCATCCCTACCCTTTGCCCCTTCTACTATTGCCTGGTTCAAGAACAATCTAGCTGATAGGCAACAATCTGTCCAATGGCGATGGGCACTATCTCCTCTACTTTCAACTTTCATAGGTGTACCACAAGGCTCAGTACTGGGCCCACTTATCTTTTTTATCTATATTAACAATCTACATACCTCCACCCAGCATAACACACTCATACAGTATGCAGATGATTCGACTTTAATCTGCTCAGCCCCCTCTCTTTTTATTCTCCAACAACAGACCCAGGAATCCTTTATTTCTGTGGAAAGCTGGATCACAAATATGCAACTCATCCTTAACCATAATAAAACTAAACAGCTTTTATTTACCCCCAACAAATCAAAGTCTGCTCCTCTTTCCTTTTCTATTACTTCCAAAAATGGTATTATCATTTCTGCTTCTGCCCATACCAAACTCCACGGTGTTGAGATTGACAAAAACCTTTTCTTTGATGTCTATATCTCTCAAGCCATCAAAAAGGTTCACAAAAAAAGGGGTTAATAATACAGACACAAAAACTTCCTCTCAGATCAAGCATGGATCACCCTAGCCCAAACTCACCTTTTGTCCACACTAATGTATGCAGCACCAATTCTTACCCATATCAGTAACCTTGACCTTGACAAACTTGAGTCATGCTATAATAATATTGCCAAATTTGCTAACAACGCCCCCCTTCAGATCCCATCATTGTCTGGCTCTAAGGGACTTAAAATGGTTAGATTTTCCTCAGCTACTAAATTACCACCAACTGGTTACTGCCTATAACATTCTGAAGTATCCTGACAAAACCCCATCACTAAGTCAACTACTTACCTACTATGCAACAAATCGCACACTCCGCTCTAGTGACAAATCACTTCTATGCATCTCTAGGGCTAATAACACTGCTGGTAATGCACTATTCTCCCACACTGTTGCTAAAAATTGGAACAAACTCCCCCCATCACTGACCTCTATCCCTACCACCTTACACTTCAAAAACTATAACATCTCATAAGCACCTGGCTTTGTCCATGCATAACCTAAAAACACTGTTTAAGCTCTGTGGAATGTTGAAAGGCTTACTACTTGATTAATGTAAATGCTACAGTTGTTTATCCCTTTAATATAGGTACTTTATTTTAACATGATGTATGTCATGACTCTCAATGTTAAATGTATTTAGTCTGTTTAACTGCTGAGTTTATTCTGTCTGTTTTATATTTATGTCTTTCTAGCTGGATTTTTGCTGTTATAATGTGTTAGTTTTTTACTATGTATTATATTCTAGAATTTATGTTAATATATTTGGAGCTTTTCTCCCTGGACTTTCACTGTAAATGGACCTGGTCCAGTTGGACTGTCCCAGTTAACAAATGTACAATAAATAAATAAATAAATACATAAATAAACAAATAAATAAATAAATCTCCCTTGGAAATAGCCACTCATGCCTATGCAAGCTGCAACAGTGAAAAGCTGCAGCTCAATGGAGTCTCATACTAAAAAAAAAAAAAAAAAAAAAGATGCTTCTGTCTTCATATCAGAATACTGAGGAAAGTACTGACTTGGCTAGCCACTAGACAAGCCACATCAGTTTCAGGAAAGCTTAGTGGGAGAACAATACCCCAAGTAGAGCTAGATCAAACACAGAAGAGAGAAGAAATCAAACTAATACAGCAGGCCTACTACTTAACTTTAATCGCAGCTAAGAATTGACCAGCTATGTACAGCAATCAAAGTGAGGTACCAGACTTTCAGAGAATTTGCAGTAAAATTAGCACATCACCACATTTTTGGTGATCATTTAGGCATGAGAAAAACAAAGTCTAGAGTTTTAGCTAGATTTTATTGGACTAGTATTATAAATGGCAAACAGAACTTTTGGACAGTGCACCCTGTGTGCCAAAGGGCAGCACTCAACCCAGACTGATACCTTTGCCCACTGAGGAGGTCCCTGTTGAATGCATAATAATAGAGTGCCAAAGGACAGCACCCAACACAGGCAGATACCTTTGCCCAGGCAGATACCTTTGCTCACTGACAAGGTCACTTCTGAATGTATAACAATAGACATTCTGGGATCACTTGTGAAATCAAATAATGGACATCAATATGCTTTGGTAATTATTAATTATGCAGCATTTCCTGGGACAGTGTCCTGCAAAAATTCAATGCAAAGTACATAGCAAAATACTTAATAGTGTTGTTATTTGGATTAGGGATTCTCTGAGAAATTCTTATTGCCCAGGCTATCCCATTCATTTCTGCAATGATGCACGAACTTTGCCAGAACTTTAAAACAAAACAGCTAACAAAAATGGCAGTGGTGCAGCAGTTGCATTGTTGCCTCATAGCAAGATGTTTGTTGGTTCGGTTCTCGGCTGGTATGCCTTCTTTGCAGACTCTGCGTGTCCTCCCTTCATCTGTGTGCATTTCCTCCAGGTGCTCTGGGTTCCTCCCATGTTATAAAGACATGCATTTAGAGTGTTTCTCCCCGGGCCTCCACTGAAAATTGGCTTTGCTCCAAGTCAGACTTCCCTGCTAAGCAAATGTAAAATAAAAATAATAAATAAATACATGGGCTACTTGAATGCCTTAACAAACATTTAAAACTTTTAAGATATGTTACAAAATGATATAGAGATAGCTAGCTAGCTAGCTAGATAGATAGATAGACAGACAGACGGGAAAACCTGTGAAAAACTAGGACCAGCTACTGCCACATCTTCTCCTTGATGCAGGAAATACCCAAGCCTAAAATGGATTCCTGCCACTTGTAGTGCCATGTGGCATATATTCTAGAGGCTTGCTTCAAAGCATGGAAGGAAGAAAACCCCTCCTTTAAACGTGTGCGGGGATATTATTTGGATCTGCAGGACAGGTAAAGAACTGTGAGACTGGTAGTGAGACAACATATGAAGAGAGGACAAAGTGGCACAAAAGAGTACATGTAACAAAAATATACATCTGAGAGAAAAGCAGAAGGTAACTCATGTTACTCCATGCTGCTGAAAACAAATGCCTTGCAAAGTTGAAAGACCCTTTTGAAGTGATAGTGAAAATAAGTGAAGTGAGTTATGAGGTTATACAACTGGGGAAAAGAAATCAAGAACATCTGTACCTCATAAATGTACTGAAACCAAAGACAGGAGCTTCTACTGAAGTGTGTTATAAGCATATATGTGGGGAAGTTATGGTTCAACAACTTCTCCTAAGGTTAAAGTAGAGGAGATGCTCTCAGAGTCTCAGAAACAGGAATTGAGGGAATTTACAGTAAGAAATAAGGACATATTCTCAGAGCTGTCTGGTAACCCCAGTTTTATTTAGCACACATAGAAACTGTGAGTTATATCAAATATCAGACTCCCAACATTAAGCAACGAGGGATAAATTATGAAAGTAATTTAACTTGGGGTGATAGAATAATTCCAGAGTGACTGGAGTAGTTACATAATACTAGTACCTAAGCCTGACAGATCTATAAAGCAATTATTTCAGGAAACTAAACATCATATCTACATTTGATCCTCAATTCATGCACTGAGAGGCTGAACTGACTTGAGAAATTGTGCAAAATTAGTTTTTTGCCCACTTAAGAAGTAACCAAAGGCTATTAGCAAATCCCACTAGCCACAGAAGCTAAGGAAAATTTTTAATTTTCCATACCTGGTGGGGTGTTAAATAGTGCTGCCTTTTGGTCTCCTGAATATTTCAAAGGCTGATGGGCCAAACTCTTACATTTCATAACTGATATGCTGCAGCCTACTTGGATGGCATTATAATGTTCTTCGAAGACTGGAAGATTCACTTGGTCAAAGTTCAAGTTATTTCATTATAAGTTTTCTGCTTTAGGCTGGTTTTCTGGCTAATCCAGCTTTGTACAAGTTAGGTATGGCAGAAGCCCATGTTTTTGGGATATATAACAGACCAATGGCTTGTAAAACCACAGACCGAAAGAGTTAAAGCAGTGCAAAATTGTCTTATGCCAACAACTGAGAAGCTTATGAAATCTTTTTTGGGGCTTGGCAGGCTATTATCTAATATTGCTTACCCCCAACTAAGCTAACTAAAGTTGAAGCACCTGAAAGTGAAAAAATGTGCAATGAAGAAAGCCTTTAGGTAACTAAAGATGATGCTATGGTCAGAGTACATGCTCTGACCCACTAACTTTTCAAAACAATGTTCATCTTTTCTGATTAGATATTGTAAATTAATGAGTTTCATAATGGAAAGCTGGCTTCAGTGACTATGTTGTTTGGCCCAAATAGAACATTTGACATTTCATAGGTACTTACTAGGCATACAGTCAAAATGACCATTAAGTAGCCAAGCAAAACCAACAAAAATGATTAGTAAGTGTACCAGCAACTTAATAAATTAGGCAAAATATCAGCTTACCTAACTAAGAAGAGCTATATTATATATGCAGATTAATTTGTAATTTCATATCTGGTCACCAAGACTAGACTTAAAGGTGGCTAAGTTGTTGCTTAATATACAAGAGGTGGTATGATAAAACTGTCCACGAGGTACTACAGAACTCTATATAAAATAAAAAAAAACTCTAATGAAGGAAGGAAAAAGAACAAGAAAAACAAATTTCTAAATTGAGAGCTTTTGTTACTGTCTCTCTCCCTCTTGCTTGGATTGCAGGAAATTGATAGCATTCTTTTGGAACGTCTAATGAGAACCTTCTTTCAATTCGTGATTTGAAGTTCATGCAAATAACTAATCCATGTCTGAGGAGAATATTTGGGATTCCCAAGATACGTAAAAATGCGTCTGACCCATCTGTCAGGCACATTGCTTCATGCAAGAAAACCAAGACTGAATTTACTGCCGAATTTCTTGATTTTCATTTAAACCCCATTGTGCAGGTCTTCCCTGTTTTACTTAAAGGACTATCGGGAATTTTTAAACTAAGTCATTAATTTTGTCAATGAAAACCACAATCTTCCTAATAATACTCCTTACAGTTGTTTTTTACTTGTTACCCTTGACATCGTAGCCTAGTATCCTAGTATTCCACACAAAGAAGGTATCGACTTGGTGGAAAGACACCTCACTGTACATATTAAGATGGAACCAAAGAAAGTTAGAACCATGTATAGACTGTTACAGATTGTTTTAGACAACAATTTTTTCTTTTATTTTCAATGAGAAAATCTATCATCAGAAAAAAGGTATTGCCATGGGAGGTAAAATGGCTCCAGCATATACCAACTTAGTGCTTAGTATTTGGGAAGTGGACACTTTTATTAACTTGAAAGGTTTCAAACAAGTCTGGTTTTATAAGTGTTTTACTGATGATATATTTTTTCTACAGTTAGGTTCCCACTCAGATCTTGATGCTTTCATCAATAGTATCAGAGATAGCATCTCTTTCCTTGATTTTACTATTTCAGGCATTGGTCAAGAAGTGCATTTTTTTAGATAATACTCTGTCTATTGATGTCTTACATGAGTGTTTTTGCTCCACAATTTATCATAAAGATGCCTTCAGAAACAATTATCTAGATTTTAACAGTCAACATTCCACCATTATGAAAAATAATATTGTAAAAGGCCATTATGTATGCATCAGCAGACTTGTTGGTGAAGACAGCATGTTTTTTAGAGAATGTGAAATTCTCAAAGGGCTTTTTTTAGAAACAAACCACCCTGCAGATTCCATCTACTCTTGCTTGTAAAGAAGTTTCCAGTTGCAGTTATTCTCACCACCAACCCATTTTAAAGGTTGGGTTTATTAACATCTGACAAAATCAGGCCAATGACAGATCTTGTTTTCCACTACCAATCTCTTTGGATTCCAGCAACATTAGACAATATATCACCACAAACTGGAGCATTTTTAATGTTACTCAAGAACTTTGCGGAGCCTTGGGTCCCACCCCTTCATTTTGTTTTAAAAAAATATGTTGCATTTGAATCTGAGAAAAAATTGTACAATTTGTCGATTCCTAATAATGCAGGCATGTTCTCATGTAGTCATTTATTTGCTGTAAATACATTTTAGGGGAAGATCAACTCTTTCTGTCAGCATGGAGTTTTACCCCAAAGTTTAAAGAAGTATTCAATTGTGCTTCCACTTGAATTATGTACATTGTGATTTGCTCATACTGTGGATCATTCTACATTGGTAATACTATTTGTAAGCTTAGTGACAGAGTAAAGGAACATTGTAGAGCTATTGGAATCTCTGACTTTAAAAACGCTTTAGCCAAGCATAGCTCTGTTTGTTCCCAGTTTTCACATTTTAATTTTTCTGTTCTTGAGAAAGTTGTTGTGCCTTTTGGTGACAGTAATAACCTGCTTGAAGTTAAGGAACTGCAGTGGCAAGTCAGGCTGCATGATGACACTCACCCTGGACTGAATGGTAATTTAAACATAAAATGTTTACTCAAATGGAATAGATAGCTCATGACATCCACATTGTGGGAAGAGCTTTCTTGCATTTTAGGCTATTGACTTTTGAATTTTCACTCCCCGAGGTTGCGTGGCGTTCAAAAGACATATGTAAATTGGCGTGCCTTCGTTGAAGTTTGGACGTTAAGCTGGCACCGTGGCATTCGTGAAAATCTACTGGCAATCATTATTGGACCGGAGGTCCGCTGTGGCGACCCCTAACCAGGAAAAGCCGAAAGACAAACAACAACAACTTTTGAATTTTCACTCATATTTGAATACTAAAAATTTCTGATGAAGTTCAATAAATAAAGAACAAAAGCACTCAAATTGGAAATTTGTTTTTCTAGTTCTTTTTCCTTCCTTTGTTAAGTTTTTATATTTTATATAATATGCAAGAGGTGTTTGTTTACTTTATAAGTAAGGTAACTTCTGTCAAGAGAGGAGGTCTTATTTATGTGACATGAAGACTGAGCTCCTTATGAAGATATGAAGATGAAGAAGATTGAGTAATTGTAATATTGCTCTGGGCAAACTCCTTAATAGTTCTTGTGACAAATGTCTTACTGTTACAAAATGGATGAACAGTACCACTGTGTAATGGTTAACTCCAGGACTCAGTTGAGATATCACTGAAAAAAAAAAAAAAAAGAAAAGAGTGATAATAATAATGATCATAATAGAAAATTTAGGGCTTCCTATCATGCAGTCAAATTTTTTTCTGAAATGAGATTAGCCACTTCATTGCAGAATTTCAGCTAGCGGCTTATTAACCACAATGAAAACTCAAGTCCTCACTTTAAGTCTAAGAAACAGCTAGTAATTTCTACAGTAAAAATTCATAAATCCTTAACTTTCTGCCATGTTAACAAAGTTGCCAATCAAGCTGTGTGGTACATTGTGTCATATTTTCGCCCTCTAGATTATAAATCAGTGCTTTTCTGGTATATTGCTGAGGATTATAGTTAGCCAATAATGCCATATATTAGTTTCATGCCTCTTATTGTTCAGGAAATGCAGGCTGATGTAAAGCCTGCTGTTCTATTAACTCATTCACTCCAACTGAGCTCAGCAAGTTAGCATTGTAACTTCCAATGGGCGGAGCCTAAGCCTTTTGACAGAATCAAATTATGTCCTCACATTTCAAACAAATGTTTATATCTCTGGAAACCATAGGGGTTGTGAATGAAGTATAAATGGCAAACACATCACAATAAACAATTTTTTATAGTGGTAGTATTCTTTAGGTTCTAGGTCTTAAACTGAATTTTATAAGTCGCAGTAAACAAAGTAACAATTATATTTGTAATATTTTGTAAACAACTTACAATATCTCAACCACCACTCAAGTTACACACATAATGTCAGCAGAATTTTACTCAACTATATGAGAACATTCATATGAGGCTTAGGAGTTCTGTGTCTTTTACTTGGTTGTTCAGATATTTAGAAAAATGAGAAAATTATATCTATATAACTTAATATCATAAAAAGAGCAATTAATACCTATTCGCTTGCACTAGACAAAGGTCAACTATTAATGCAGTTGAGTTTGCCATTGTTTAAGCTTTAAGATGAAAGCTTTAAAAATCTTGTACATAGCATGGTTTTTGGAATTATTGATGCAAATATGAACAAGCAATAACTTGACGCCTAGAGGCGTCAGTAGGAATTAACTCCAGATGCACCTGGAGGGATCACTCAGATGTAATGACTTAACTCATTAAGTCAATTAGAATAATATGTAAAAACTGTCTATGATTTTGGGCCTTTGTGCTCCCATTCATTATTTTTGGTTTTGTCCAGAATACTTTAGCAAAGAATTAGAGAGGTTTGCATCGAACTACAGCTCTGTAGGGTTTAATAGTTTAACACTAAATGCTCAGAAATCACATGACACATTCTTCTGTCTGTCCTGTAGGTATAGTTTGAGCTATCCTTAAACAAGGCTTCTTTCCTTGGTCTGCGAAATACATCCACTTCCTAAGCAACCCTTCCCCAAAGCCATTACATTCATACTGACTTGTTGATCTTGTGTTACCACTGCTTAACATCTTTAAAAAAGCACCATCTTCTTACAAATGTCCATGTATATCAGTCTTTACTGCCAGTTAATTAATGGCAAACATGATTTTAAGAATCACCATGGACCTAATCAGCTAGGACATAGGTAACTTTCAGACTCTTGACCCAACCCAGTTTGGTTTTGTCAAGGATAAGTCTTGCTTATTAAACCTGGTAAATTCTTTGAGAATGTCACCAAAGCCCTGGATGAGGGTAAAGCAGTACAATCCACCTGTCTTGATTTAGCCAAGACATTTGACACAATTCCCCACTCAGGGATCATTGAGAAACTCTCCCAGCTGGGGATTAACCCATAAGTCACTAGATGGGTAGCAAACTGGCTCACTGATACAATGCACACTGTCAAAGATGGGGAGTCCCCTTCCTCCAGTAGATCAGATACCAGTAGTGTAATACAAGGATCTGTACTGGGCCCACAACTGTTTAGAATCTATTTCTCTGACATCCAGACAAAAGTAGATGGCCTGTGGCTTACGAAGTTTGCAGATGACTGTACACTGGGTGCAATCATAAAGTCCCACAACGATGTCAACATATTATAGAAGGGACTAACACAGACAAATGATTGTTGCCAAAGCCATGGACTAAACCTAAATTCAAAAAATGCTTCATTATTCCCTTTGGCAAAGAAGTAGCCCCAGCTAAGTATGATATAGATAGCACCCGCGCCCCTCTAAGCTCAAACCCACTGGTGCAAGATGTGGGAACACGGGTTGACAGCAATCTACGCCTGGATCATCATGTGTCCATAGTGGTAAGGAAAACCTTCTACACTGCACATCTCTTAAATAAGGGCATTGTAGACAAGACCAAGGAGGTCATAACTCCACTGTTTTGGCCCTTATCAGACCACTAATTGAGTACAATGCTACCTTCTGTATGTACCTCACTAGACACCTGCAGCAACTGGAGAGACTAGAGAGGTTTCTAACCAACAGGATCCAGGGCCTCCAAAACATGACCTACATGGAAAGACTGAAAGCCCTGTCACTGTACTCTGTATCATACAGGTAACTGAGAGGTGACCTGTGCCTGGCCTATACAGCAGTCTCTGACCCTGCCCTAATGGAAATGTTGCACATCCGCAAATCAAATTGGACAAGTGTCACTTGCTCTGGGGATCTCAACCTAGAGTGTGATATTAATAGAACATGTGGGAGAGACAGATATATCTCCCAGAGATTGCCACTCCCTTCCACTTCATGTGAAGCAGAACTCCTCAATGACTCTATTTAAGTGCAACTTTGACAATTGGATGGGTAACTGTAAATTCATCCCAGGGGTGGCACCTATATCCCTTATGGACAGGGGCAGTTGGAGCCGATCATAGAATCACTCTGCAATGATGACCATCTAACTATGGTCAATAAGAGTTCAGAGGTTTTTTTACGTGGCTATGCTTGCAAAGGCCCTAGGGCCATTAGCTTAGTAACCTCCTATAAACCTATGAATCTATAATGCATACTAATAAAACATTAAAGCAGGCAATAACATCATAATGACACTATGAAAAGCACCTTAGCAACAATCCACAGAGCTTTTTCCTAAGTAGTTTTGCACTCATTCCATCCAACTATCCAGCCTTCCTCTGAGCAGACTCTTTACATTCTTTCTCCCATAGATGGAACATATGCCCATTACTGTCTAAAACTGAAAACCACCCAGAGGAAACCATGCAAAATGCAGCAACGAAGGCTGTTGGTACCTTTGTCAGTATCTTGGCACGTGATGGCATGTGTTATAGCCCAAATTCCTCCTTCGGGGTGATTCAAGCATCGGCATCACCACAAGTACCATCTATGTGCATTGATCTCATTCATGCCACCTCCTTTGAATACAGTAGCAAGGGGTATCATTATTGTCTTTGGCAGCAATAGCCCATGTCCTGTGTACACTAGTTGTTCTGAGCAAAGTCTCTATTTTGACTTGGAGAATTAGTGATGAGCCAGTCAGGAAGCACCCTCCTCTATAATTGGCATGCCTATCCTCTCCCACCAACTCCTTCCAGCATTTAAGCTGCTACTCAAACTCAGGTTGCCTGGGTTATAGTCAGGGTTTTTTTCATGTATAGCATAGAACTGGCTTCAAGCTACAGAATTGCATATCTCTACCTCAGAAGTAAAAAAAAAACTTAGCTAAGGGCATTATGCAAATTATGATTGACTTTGACTTCTGGTTCCTTTTATAACTGCAACCAGTTTCAGTGATATTAAGCAAGACTGTTGTTTACTGGCTGAGTCCTCCAGGCTGGAACATTAGTTTATCACATTACTCATAGGGAAACCTAGTCCTAACCTCTGTAAGGCTGATAACAACCTATTTAACTTGATTTACAATAAACTACAACACAACCACACTTTACTCTTAGCTCCTTGCTGCAGTTAAAATCAACATCGCACTAACTTCATAGTTCTACTGCCAGTGTTCTCACCTTAACCATACTGCAATGTTTTGGAAGCCTTTGCTAGAAACTTCCCTTACTGAGCTTCAGAACTATTGAACTCATTTCCAGTTCAGACTAAAATATTCTCTTCCATTTATTCCATGAAGGTGTTTTACCGAGACGCTAGAATAAACTATTGGTTTCAGTACCATTGTTTTTATTTGGAGTCCAGTACATGAGTATCCTGTTGTATTTATAATAAGTGGAGATGAGAGGTGTCATTGAAAAGTAAAATATTCTATTCATTGTATCAGTCTAAGGTCAGGCTTTAGATATATTTTAGAGTCTATTTGCATAAAGCTTTTGGAAGAATTTAGTATTAACCAAGGTCCAAACCTTACTATACTGCTTATGTAACTGAATAAGCTCTGCCTATGAACTTTCTTCCATATCTAGCATTGTGCCAGCATGCTATGTTATAGGCTGTTTTTTTACTTTTTTACATTTCCTTGAAATGTTTGGTTTCTTTTACTTTAACAGATGTAAAAGAAGCAACAAGCCCAGCTTTCTTAAGCAAACAAACAAAGAAAAGCTACATTCTGTTATGTTACCTGAAAATTTATGAGGTCTCACCTAGTTCTGTGGTGCAGAGGCTGGAGGGTTGCTTGTGACTCAGGCAGTTGCAGATCAATTAACTGCTCTAGCAATGGAGAAACCAGACAGGGGGAGGAATGAAGGGGTGTGGCTGCTTGCCTCTTTCAGAGGTGGGGGGAGGGATTTGTGCCCTCAGGGTATATTGGGTGGTGCAATTTCCCTGATGGAGACTAGGAAACCACCCCCTCATGCCCCAAGGAGAGAAAAGCAGGGCTCCAGAACAGAAGAAGACATGCCCTTAGGAAATGAGGAGACACCCTTTGCATGTCCCCTTCTTGGCAATTTACCAGGTATGTGCAGAGAGAGAGAATAATGCAAAGATCTTGAACCACCCTATGGCTGTCTAAATGATGGCTCCTCCTTGTCAACCCTCACCCTGCTGATGGAGAATGAAACGGCTTATTGATCAGGAGAAAGCTGATGACTGGCAGACACTAATGGCAAAAACAGAAAAAAAGTATGGTCTCTAAACAGAAGACCTTACGATTTTAGTTCAAACCACATTACATTGTGCATGTATAGACTCTGCTATATGTACTCAAGGAGATTAGACATTTCTGAAAATGTGTAAACATTGAAAATAATAATTCCCCCCCTGCACACCCTATGTGGGGTGCTTTGTACCCACACCACCTTTATATGAATTATTTCACCAGGACACTACCTGTAAATGGTCAGTTGTGATCAGTGTATTATCCTGGTAAATTAATGTAAAATAACATAAAATAAATAAATAAAATGTACATATTCTCACTCTGATGTCACTCCTGCTCGGAGAAAGAGAGAGAGTTATTAAACCATGTAAAAAATGATCACTTTATCTCTGCTACATGACAACATTGGAGAAGACTAAAGTACATGCCTTTGTACCTTGTACATTGGTACAGTAAGTAGCAATGAACAGCTATCAATTAAATAACAAACCGATGCATAGATTTATAGGCTCATATGTTTGATGTACCACCTCATGTTCTATTGACCAAGAGGTAACTTGATGAATCCCATCCTGGAAATATTATGTGTTCCTACAGACATCCAGTGAGAGATGGAGTTTATTCCATAGGTCTGGGAGTCGCATATGAAGTTCTCATATTTCATGGTACAATTAATATTAATATTTAGTGAGGCTGAGTGTTGTGTTGTATTCAAGTCATCGGGGCATTCTAACCAAAGGGTTTCATATAGTACACATTTCTTCAATGCTTCTATATCAAGTGTAGATTTATAAGAAGGAAATACAATACCAAGAAGATAGAACATTGCAATAACCAGTAGTTGTAAAACAAAGCCTTGAAGCTCTTCAATTCTCTTTTTGGAAACATATTTTTACATTCTTCAGTTACAGCAGATAAAATGTGAGCATGCCACAGAACAAGGTATAGTAGTCCACAATCTGATCTGTTATGTTATGATATGTTAAAGGAGACCAAGTGCTTCTCTGGCATGGCTCTCAACTCCAGGAAAGATTAGCTAGGCAACTCTTTATGCTTTCAGGATGGTAGTGACTATAAGAGCATTAGATGAAAGGCCATCATCTACAAAGACAAGATCTTTTTTTTGTTTTATCAACTACTAATTGTTTCCCATCAATAACACATAAAACTTTTTGCCAAATGCCTGAATACTACATTTTTTGATATTGAAGATAAAGGCATTTCTACTATACCATTCAAGTGTAATGTTGAGTGCTGTATGAAGGGAGGTGGTTTTGTTGGGTTAAGGCCAGTTCTCCTAAATTCACTGTCATCTGCATATTTTGATGATATCTGAGGAAAAAGATGACAAAAAGGAGTGGCCAAAACAGAGTTTTGAGGGACTCCAATGGTGACAGGGTTGGTGAGAACAAGAGTGTTTCTGTTTATAGCTGTTGTATATGGCCATAATGCCAGTTGAGAACCCAAGTAATTATGGCTTCATTTACCTTTAGATCCCTAAATTTATGTGTGATTCCATCACTAAATACAGTGTTGAATGTTTTAGCCTGACAAAGGTAAGCTGCATGGACATCAAATGTGGTGGCCATACACTCTAAAAAATATATGAAGTTAAGCATACAAGCTCTACCTTTGACAAAATCATATTGGGTTACATCATGGAGAAGGATATACCATGCTGATGTCTGAGTAAGTTCTTTGATGATTGTCTCCACCATCTTGCACAGTATACATACTGGGGTCAGTGGAAGAGTCCCACTTATATACTGGTCCTACATTAGCCTGCTTTTAGATATTAGACATGCAGACAGTTTTAATGTTTTATTAAGTATTTGCGTTAAAGAGATATATTAACTTGTTTTTAGCTACATAAAACAAGATTTCCAGGTATCTCATCTGGTCCTATGGAATTGGTAGGTATCGTCTTTGTGGCCTGAAATATGTGGATGG
The DNA here is from genome assembly GCF_019279795.1 of Protopterus annectens. Lineage (NCBI taxonomy): Eukaryota > Metazoa > Chordata > Ceratodontiformes > Protopteridae > Protopterus > Protopterus annectens. The sequence continues at coordinate 524,788,527 of NC_056735.1, read as the reverse complement.
GGTTCCGCTTTGTAGCTCCAAACATGTATGCTGTTGCATTAGTGATATATATTGGCTTTACTATAGTGACACCATATTGTTTTTGCACATTATAATATTGTTTCTTCTCAGCCACTTTTCAGATGTAGTTGCAGAAGGCCTTATGGAAGGTTTTGAATGACACTTTGCTTCACTTGATTGTTTTATTGCCTTGTTAATGCATGGGGTTGATCTTAGGCCTAATTTATATTGGATAAAGTTTGCAATCTTTGTATGCACTTTTCGTTGGGTTTAATAAGTTGCTCAATTTGTAACCTCACCATTAGGTTTATTCAGTATTTTTGACTATATTTATGTGGATGGATTTCTCAATGCAGTTCAGGTAAGCAACAATTAATCAATAAGTTATAAATGGGGAACATAATACAATTTCCCACTTGACTGACACAAGGTTCAGGGTACCATAGTTGCCATTTTTAGGTTTAGTTTTTGCATTTGAGGAACTTTTGATCACTGTGGTGTAATCAAAAAGTGCGTGTGGCAATGTTTACCTTAGCCCAGCCATTGGGATATTTGTTAAGACAGTTTCTAATATGCTTTTCACATTTTAACAACTTGTTCATGAAGTCTTGAGAAATGAAGCATTGAGCAAACAGACCTTGAGCAGTCACAGCAAACTACACACACACACACACACACACACACACACACACACACACACACACACTTATATATATATATATATATATATATATATATATATATATATATATATATATATATATATACAGTACACGGCTGTACAATTACTCATCTAACATGAAAAATGTTGATGTCTGTTTGACTGCATTTTGTCAACAGAAACAAATGGACAATGTGGAAGAGATTGACAATTCTCAAGTAAGGGAATGTTCCCTTCTTCTAGAGATTGTGCAATTTATTTAATTAGCAGGGGGTATTTCCCTTAGAAAACACTTGCTGTTGGCTTATCTTGCTCTGTGGCAATCCTTGTAACATTAGCACAATGTGTTAACACTTCATATTTCAACATTAGTACATTGATATACTGCTTGTAAACATTGTGCTCATTCAACAAGTAATTTTATATATACATATATATGACGTTATATGATTTATATCTCTTAATGTTGATGTTTAGTAACATTGAATGATACATAATGGAAAACAAAACATCGATATTAAAGGATATTAAAAAAAAAATCAAGAACCCACAATAACCTAAAAATAAAAGCAAATGCTTTCTTTTTCTGATAGCACAGAAGTGAGGTGAGAGGGGGGCTTCACCCCCATCTGAACTTACTCTTGTATGCTAATCCTTACAATGCCACTTCCTGTAGTCCCAACCCTAGACAGTACAAAATCTTTCCCTAACAGTACACTGGACAAAAGGACATACTACCCAGGCATATCACACATGAAAAATACATATCACACATGAAAAATACATAATCTAACCCCTTACTCAGACCATGTTCTAACTCTAACCTGCAAACACTCACCTACACGCGTCTACTCCAATGCTGAAATTTTCAGTTATTCTATAAGTTTTGGCAGGTAACCATTTGAAATGATGGGACCAGCTAGAGCGAGTCCCAAAACGTGAAGACTGAATAACCAAAAGAATGGATGCCATTTCACAGAATATTCCCTTTGTTCTAAGGAATGGCAACCTCAGAGTTGGTATATATAAGATTGGGTGGGGAGGTGCAGGGTGGTTTGCCTCCTGTAAAAAGAAGTTTTAAGGAGAAGAGTGATTTTTCAGATTTGCTCTTTTCTGGGTTTTGGATTTTTATTTTGTTTTGGCTTTTCAGCACTTGGCATTTAGAGTGCTGATATTTACAACGGGGGGGGGGGTTGTGGCATTAATTATCAACCCCAGTTAATTGTACACAAACAAACCCTGCACACCCCATGGAAAGTCTATGTTGTCAATATTGGCTTTTCTGTAATTCAGTAACACAATTTCAATGAAAATTATACACCAGTTAACTTTGTTCACATTATGGGATTCAATAATGTAAATAATAATAATATATTCTTACATATATGTATATATTTATTTATTTGAATTTCCTACCTTTCCTGTTTGTTGAATCCTCCCACTGTCTCCTCTAATTAAAATGAAGCATCTAGCATCTCAAGTTCCATTCTTGCTGGCTGACAATTTGACACAGAATAATTCTTAAGTTAACAGGCCTTCATGCCAACAGATTACAAAATATGGAATTGGTTACTCATAGTTTCAATCTAACATTTGATTTCATGATATCTATCTAACTATTCTTTCAGTCATAGATTAATTTTTAATAGCTGGAATTTTGCAAGAACCACTACAGTCTATAAAAAAACAAATGATGCGCTAAGCTGCTGAAAAAATGCCAATCTTCTACCATTGCTAACATTCTGGAAAACCAGGTTACTTCTCACCAGAAGAATTTTTTTGTTTTTCCCCTTGAGTACCTTATTTATAAATTTTAAAATGAAACCTTCTTAAGTCTCAAACCAGACTAGGCAAAGCATCTGAGGAACAGCATCTTGCCTGGGATAGTTAAAACATATTTAAAAGTTTTATAATCTTAAATGTTAACACCATCATTTGTCAGCAGAGTTTAAAGCTGAATTCAAGTCCTGAAGCTTCCGAGTTATGGCTGTCTATGGTATTGGTTGCTTGTAATATTATTTGCATTTATGAAAAAAAATGTGAATATCAGTGTACACTCTGAGTTGGCTCTCAGGTGACAGCTTCTACCAAATGCTTGGTTACTGGCACTGTTGTTTTGGCTCTTTGCCTATTTTATAAAACAATCAGGAAATAAATGACAGGCACGCTGCACTGGCAGTTTATATCATAACATTTTCTATTGAAGAATCTGGTATTGTAATAATTTATACTCCACTACCACATGCATAAGGGTTCTGTGCGGGTATCATTTGAAGAAACATTCAGGCAAGCACCATGAAACCAGCCAGTTCATTTAGGTGTTCATAGGTTGGTACTAGGCAATCGGCCCTAGGGCCTATACAAGCCTAGCCTTAACAATTCCCTGGCTATTTCATTCCACAATATTTACTTCCCAGGACTCCTGTCTAGCAGGGTGACTGACGTGATGTCCGGGTTGAATTTCCTATCTACCATCCAATCGTCATGGTTCCTTTTGAGGAGGGCAAAGAGGCGCTATGCTTGACATGTATGGCAGTCTATTCCAGAGTCTAGGGAGTCTCTGGGTTAGGAACCTATCCCTCCAGCATGTCTTGTTCATTGTGATGACAAATTTTAGATCCCTGGAGCATGTGCCTCTGAGAGATTGGGAATTCTATAAGTGTAGCATGTCCAACAGCTCTGGCTTTGACATGGTCTTGTATGTTAAGCAGAGATCGCCTCTGAGTAGATGATATGCGACATAGTATAGCTGGAGTTTTTTTTAGATGGTCAGCATAGGGCATCTGTTTTAGGCTTCTGATTCTTTTAGTAAGGTACTTCTGTGACCTTTCTAGTTGTTGCAAGTGTCTTGAGAGGTACATACCAAATAGGGTGTTGTATTCTATAATGGGTCCAATGAGGGATGAGTGGACAATGACCTCCTTTTTTCTGGATGAAAAGCTCTTAGTGATGAGGTGTGCCACATAGAAGGATTTCCTGACTGTTGTGGCACTGTGGTTATCGAAGGTGAGACCACTGTCCACCTGTGTCCCTAAGTCTCTTATCACACTTTCAGTGTTTAGTGTACTGCCACCTATGTAGTAATTCACAGGTACATGTTTTTTCTCAAAGGCGATAACTATACATTTCTTGGCATTGAGCTTGAGCCCATGGCTCTGGCACCGAGCATCTGTTTCTGTAAGGCCCTTTTGTAGAATATCCACATCATTTGGGGATTCAATAATGGCTCCCAGTTTGCAGTCATCTGTGAACTTTGTTAGCCAGAGTCCCTTAGTTTTGGGCTGTATTTCACAGAAGTAGATGCCAAATAAGAGCGGTCTCAGGACTGAACCCTGAGGTACTCTATTTGTCACTTGTCTGGAGTTGGATTTGGAGTCGGCTACTTTTCCAGTGTGGGTTCTGTCAGTAAGCCAGTTGGCAATCCACCGAGTGACATAGGGATTAATGCCCAGCTTAGTAAATTTATCTATGATTCCAGAGTGGTGGATCGTGTTGAAGGCCTTGGCGAGGTCCAGATAAGCTGTGTGGACCATCTTACCCTCGTTCACAGCTCTGGAGACTGATTCGAAGAAGTCAATCAGGTTCAGGAGACAAGATCGGCCCTTCATGAACTCAAACTGGGTGAGGTCCAGTGTTTGAAGGTTGCCAATGTTTTTGTTTATGAGTTCTATGATAATACATTCCATGGCCTTGCAGATTAGGCTTGTCGGACTGATGGGGCAGTAATTCCCAGAATCCAAGCTGGGTCGCCCCTTGTGGAGTGGGATAACTGTAGCTGTGCACCACTCAGTGGGCATGAAGCCTGAGGTGAAGCTATGATTAAACATGACACTTGGGTGAGGTGCCAGTTCATTTTGTAGTTCATATAGTACACAGCCTGGGATGTCGTCTGGTCCCATGGATGCTGCTTTCTTTGCTTTGGAGAGTGCATTTTTTACCCGTGTGGCTGTTATTACTGGAATTTGGCAACCTTTCTGTATTGAGATGGGCCCTTTAAGGGGTGAGAGGGGGGTGAAGTTGGCCCTGAATTGATCTGCCAGGATATTGGCAATATCCTTGAGATCAGTATATTTAATGCCATTATATTGAAGCTCAGAGCAGATCTGAGCATTGCCATTTAGATTCTTGACATAGCTATAGAATGCCTTGTGGTTGTCTTTGGAATCTTTGTCAATTTTATTTTCATAACTAGTGTTAAGTCAAGTAGGGAAATTTGTTAAATATAACTTAAAATGGAATGCTGATCTAGTGGTTTGCTATAACTCAAACTCTAAGTTCAATATAGTGCAGATATGTGCATTATTGTCTTCTGTCTAAAACATTGGTAAATATCCAGGCAATGAGAAAAATCCTCACTTACAGAATGACACAGCAATTGATGTTGGGAGGTAAGGGAGAGGGAATGGGAGACAGAGAGTTTACAGAATGCTGCAACTGCAGGGAGACTTACACCTAAAACACACTGTAGAAGGACATGTATTACTGGGGATTTGGAGAGATATTGTCCCAACTTTTCAAACATTGTTACAACCAAAGACACATGGGCTCATATTATCCAATATCTATGACTTCATACATAGATAAATTATGCAGTCAGTATTTATCACACCATTAAATGGTTTACAAAGACTGCAAATAAAAGGAGTTTGTCATCTCCAGCTGATTTGAAGTTAACAGGACTTTAATTGGTATGTGCAAAAGTTACTATTGCAAATAGATCAATCTGCTATAAGCAGAATGAGGGACAGAGTCAAGACCAGCTTGTGTGCAAGCCCTTTTGTCCTTGAACGAATTCCTAGCAATTGGCAGTGCCATGAAAAGGAGTGTAAGTTGCTCCGTAAAGGGTTAATTATCTCAGTCTGGTGGCTGACTTGTGTAACACAGAATATTGGCCGTTTAGCTTTCCTCTTAAAATGTTTGCTTCTGTTCCTATTTAGTATTCAGATGGAGCCATCCAGTAGTGACCAGGTTAGCATGTATTTTATATATATATATTTAGAAGTATATAAAGGGGAAAAAATAATGTACATGTGTGTGCGTATGTGTGTGTGTGTGTGTGTGTGTGTGTGTGTGTGTGTGTATACATGCGTGCAAGTGAGCGTGTGAGAGAGAGAGAGAGAGAGTGAGACAGAGCATTAGTGAGAGATGGAGGAAAAGAAAAAGACTGCTCATAACTTCTTTTGACTGCAACATGCAGTCCATCAGCATGAATTATCTAAACAATAAGAAGTATAAAACTATAATATATGACATTATTGACTGATACAAACCTCAGTGATTTACCAGCAAATCAAGCAATACCTTGCATTCTATGATTTTCTTTTATTCATGTGATCTCAAAGAGACATCTGAAGTGTATTCACTTAACAAAATAGCTGCAAAGTCTGGCACTGTGTGTGTGTGTGTGTGTGTGTGTGTGTGTGTGTGTGTGTGTGTGTGTGTGTGTGTGTGTGTGTGCAGGTGTTTCTATCTATAAGTGTGCAAGTCTATCTATGCTCCTGAATGTGTTGTGTTTGTGTGTGTGTGTGTGTGTGTGTGTGTGTGTGTGTGTGTGTGTGTGTGTGTGTGTGTGTGTGTGTATTTGTTTAGACATTAAATACCTACTTGGCTTATATTTTGGATGCAAACTACTTCCTTCAACAACAATTATATATGCAACAGCAGGTTTGAAACATTAGACTGAGGGACGGTTTTACATCAAAAAATATATATACATATATCTATAGTAATAAAAAAAGTAAATACAAACTTTAAAAGATAGACCATCATGGAAGCAGAATTATAACCTGTAGTATGACTATCAGGCTTGACAACACACTGGGGTGAGCATTAATTCCTTGATAACACGTGCACCCTGTTGGGCATGATTGCTTACATGCTTATAATCTCAGAATCGCACAAAATGTTAAACTCTTAAATGGTAGGAAAGTGATGAGAAAAACAGGATAGAGGACTTGAAATGTCAGTCCTCTTTTCTTAAGCTGAAGCATTGGAAACTATTTCATTGGTTCATAAGTTCATGGGTGTGTACTAGGCTAATGGCCCTAGAGCCTTTACAAGCCTAGCCCATAGGATTACCCTGGCATCGTGCCACCCAACCTTAGTTCCTAGTACCTCTGTTGAGTACAGCCACTAGAGTAATCTCCATGGTGAATTTTCTATTTCCAATCCACTCATCAAGATTTCTCTTGACGAGGGCCAGTGAGGTGCTCTGCTTGACATGTATGGGAAGTCTATTCCATAGCATGGGCAGTCTCTGGGTTATGAACCTGCCCCTCCAGCATGTTCTGTTGATTGTGGTAATGAGGCTGAAGTCTCTATATCGTGTGGTGTGGAGGGATTAGGATTTGTTTAAATGTAGCATTTCTAACAGAGCTGGGTCAGACATGACTTTGTAAGTCAAGCAGAGATCACATCTGAGTAGGCGGTATGAGACAGAGAATAGTTGGAGTTTTTTGAGTCTGTCCATATAGGACAAGTGTTTAAGGCCTAGGATCCTCTTTGTGAGGTACTTTTGTGGCCTCTCCAGTTGTTGCAGGTGTCTAGTGAGGTACATGCCAAATGGGGTGTAGTACTCGATGATTGGCCTAATGAGGGAAGAGTAGAGGGAGATAATGACCTCTTTCTTCCTGGATGCAAAACCCTTCGTAATGAGATGTGCCACATAGAAGGACTTTCTGACCACAGTGGCAATGTGGTGGTCAAAAGAGAGGCTGCTGTCAACCTATGTTCCCAGATCTCTTATAATTCCTTCTGTGTTCAGTGGACTACTATCAATGTGGTAATTCAAGGGAACTGGGTTTTTCCAAAAGGGGATGAAGACACATTTTTTGGCATTGAGCTTAAGGCCATGGTTCTGACACCAGTTGTTGGTCTCATTGATGCCTTTCTGTAGGATGTCAGCATCACTTGGGGAGTTAACAATAGCTCCCAACTTGCAATCATCTGTGAACTTTGTCAGCCAGAGTACCTTTGTGTTAGCCTGGACTTCAGAGAAGTAGATACCAAACAGGAGAGGACCCAGGACCGAACCCTGTGGGACTCCACTCGTGACTGGTCATCAGTCTGACTTGGAGTCAGCTGCTTTCACACTGTAGGTTCTATCTGTGAGCCAGTTTGCAACCCACTTAGTGATATAGGGGGCTGATGCCTAGCTTAGTAAGGGATGGTATCAAAGGCCTTGGCCAGATCAAGGTAGGCTGTGTGAACCACCTTACATTCATCCACAGCTCTGGTGACTGACTCAAAGAAATCAACCAAGTTGAGCAGGCATGCTCTACCCTTCACAAAACCAAACTGTGTAGAATCAAGAGTTTGGAGATTCCCTATGTTTGTTTGTCTTTTTGGCTTTTCCCGGTTAGGGGTCACCACAGTGGAACTCCGCTAATGATTGGCAGTAGATTTTTATGAACGCCGAGGTGTCAGCTCAACATTCAACCTTCAACGAAGGCACACCCATTTACGCATGTCTTTTGAATGCCCACTCAACTGCGGGAGGACATGCTGACTCCACACAGAAGGCACTTCTCGCACTCCAGCCAAGAATCGAACGGGAGAACCTCTTGCTGTGAGGCAACAACACTACCACTGCATATGCTTGTTTATTAGGTCCATGATGATGCATTCCATAGCTTTGCATATCAGACTCGTCAGGCGAATGGGGTGATAGTTCCCGGGGTCTGTAGTCGCTCCTCTTTTGTGGAGAGGGATGCCTGTAGCAGTGCGCCATTTGGTAGGGACAAAGCCTGAGGTGAGGATGTTATTGAACAGGGCACACAGGTGAGGTGCCAGTTCACTCTGTAGTTCATGTAGAACACAGCTAGGGATACTGTTAGGTCCCATAAAAGCTGTATTCTTGGCCTTGGACAGTGCTGTTTTAACCTGTGCAGCAGTAATATTGGGTGCCTGACAATCTACTGGCATTGTGATTGGTCCTTTGGGAGGGAGAGAGGGGTAAAGTTAGCACTGAATCTGTTTGCCAGTATATTTGCAATATCTGTTGGCTCGGTATAGGAGATACCATTGTGCAGTAGCTTAGAGCAAATCTGGGTATTGCCATGGAGATTCTTTACATAACTATAGAAGGCCTTGTGGCTGTCTTTACTATCTGCTGCAATTCTGTTTTCATAGCTAGCTTTAGAGGATTTGATGAGGGATCTCAACCTTTTGCTGAGGCTGATAAGGGAGTTTTTCCAGTCTTGGGACTTCACCTTATTCTGCATCAGTTTCCTCCTTCTGTTGTAGAGTTTGTCTATGGCAGGGAACCACCAGATTGGCTTCCTTCTTTTTGAGGAGAGCGTCTTAGTTCTATTGGGGATGGCGAGATCCATGCATTTTTATAAGTGTTTGTACAGTTCATTGGTGTATGATATGGTGGTCATGCAACTATTCTCCATTTGCATGGGTGCCGTGAAGTTATCCACCTCTGTTTTAGGAGCCCAAAGTTAGCTTTGGAGAAGTTTTTCATGGTGGTTACCTTTGTTGGGGTGGGGGTGGGAGGGGTGTGGATTTCCAAGGTGATTAGCTTGTTATCCTGATCTAACCAAGGAGGATTTTACTATTGGTGTAGAGCAACGGTCACCTGTGTTAGTAATGACCAGGTCAAGGCTGTTCCTACCTCTAGTGGGGGTAAGAACAAGTTGGTCCAGGGCATTGGAATTAATGAATTCTAGAAAGTGTTGGGCAAGTGTATTGATACATGAATAGTTTTCCCAGTTAATGGAGGAGTAGTTGAAGTCACCCAGTATGAGAGTGTTAGGTTGGACCCTAATATTCTCCAGGGTGCTTAGGAATGTGGAGTGTGAATCTTGGGACATTGTTGGGGACCTATAGCAGGCTATCACCTGAATCGCTGTCTTACCCAATGTTAGCTGCACCTGAAGTATCTCTGATGCATTATGTTGGGCTACCAGTCTGGAGGTGTGTGCATCCTTTATGAATATGGAAACACTACCACATTTGGAGCTTCGGTCCAAGTTCTGGGGTCGAAAACTGTTGAATGAGTTGTACCCTGGTAGTGCAGGGGTGCTTTCTGCTGCCTTGAACCAGGTCTCTGTTACAGCACAAATGTCTATGGTCTCCATTTTAAGGGGAACTTTGAGTGAGTGCATTTTGAGATTTAGACTTCTAGCATTGAGCAGCATGACCCTCAAATTGAATTTGTTTGTGGCTGTTACAGTGATAATTTGGTCTTTGGAACACCACCTAAAAATTGCACTATAGGGGTGGCAAGAGCCTTGGCCAGTATCCTGAACTCCAGGGGTGACAGATGCAGGCCATCTCTGGCAAAGCATCGAGGTCTGTCAATCATGTCATCCCAGGCAGATAGATACTGGATCCCCTTAGAATGACACCAGAAACTTAGCCAATTGTTGAAATCAGTAATTTTCTGCTTGTACTGTGATATAATTCTGGGTGATGGTAGGATGATGCTCAGGGCTAGGGTCATACCCACCTGGGCTACCTAATCCAAGAGCTCCTCCATGTCTTTTTTCATGTAGTCTAGGGAGGTACATCTCAGGTTATTCACACCCACATGTACAATGAGAGAATCATATTTGTACCTGTTGTTGAGGGACCTGAGTGCGTGCGTTATGTGGCGGATCCTGGCACCTGACAGGCAGCTGACTGTTACTTTCTCCTTATTCAACCTAGTGAGTGGGACATCAGTGTGCCTCCCTATCGAGTCACCTATGACTAGTGTATTGGGCATGCTGTTTTGCCTCAGGGGCTTTGGTTGAGTGACACACTGTTTAGGAGAGTTGTGTGTCTCGTGATTAGTGTTGTGTTGTGGTGGTCAAGTGCATTTCTGCCTTGAAGGTCTCTGCTGTTTGGTTAGATTTTTATTGAGAGCCTCCACGAAGGTGGGTGTGTGGTTTCTGTTTTTATGTGAAGGCAATGCTGGTGTGTGTGTTCTGGAGGGCTATGTGCTCCATGTGGTGTGGTGCAAGTGTTGACCTTCTGCTCTTGACCAGCTATTCTGGTCTTGGCTGGAGAGTGTGTGGCTTCCAATTTGGATATATAAGTGCATCTCTCACAAGTGTGAGTGTTGGAGGTAAGAGGAAAGGGTTGTCAGTGTACATGAGGCAGTTGCTACATTGCCTCAGGATGCCCAAGTTCACCAGGTTAATAGGAGAAAGCACAGGGAACTGACCTTTAGACATGCCTGGATGGGTGGGTATTAATAAGTACTGTAGCAGTTTCCTTGTAGAACATTTAGTGCTGGTAGCACTTTTGTGTACTACAATAATTGCTACAAGAAGTCTGGTAAAGTGCTAAACTAACAAGCTAGTAAATGTGCAGGAGAGGAGAGAACTAGCAGATCTAAGGGAAACATTGAAGAACAGACTTTGGCACTACTCAGAAGCTTACAAACAGTCCTGGATACAGGAAATATGTATCTGGACTAGATTAGTTACAGAAAAGGTGGGAAACAAGTGCAGATGTGGGCTTTTAAACCAGAAAGTTGAAAGAGATGGAAGAACTGCCCAAATGGCCAATAAACTACAATTTCTGGGCCAAAAACAACTCCTCTTGTGGTAGATAGGCTACCTAGTGCTTACCACTCCCACTGATAATCTAGAAGGCTTCCCTCCAACACAGAAAGACTTGGGGGGGGGGCTCAGAAGTTTACCAACAGTCCTGGATACAGCAACTCTGCATCTGGCAAAAAGTACCAAAGGAAGAGAAAGCACCCAGCCGAAGTAGACTAGACTAGTTACAGGAAAAAGTAAGAAACAAGCGCAAATGCGGGCTTTTAAACCAGAAAGTTGAAATAGATGGAAAAAACTGCTCAAGCGGCCAAATAAGCTACAATTTCTGGGCCAGGAACCACTCCTCTTGCGATGATAGGCTACCTATTACTTACCATTCCCACTGACAAGTTAGAAGGCTTCCTTCCGACACAGAAAGGCTTTAGGGACTCAGAAGCTTACAAAGAGTCCTGGATACAGCAAATCTGTAAGTGGACTAGACTAGTTACAGGAAAGGTGGGAACAAATGCAAATGCAGGCTTTTAAATCAAAAAGTTGAAAGTGATGGAAAAACTGCCCAAATGGCCAATAAACTACAATTTCTGGGCCAAAGCCCACTCCTCTTGTGGTAGATAGACTACCTAGTGCTTACCACTCCCACTGATAAGCTAGAAGGCTTCCCTCCAACACAGAAAGGCTTTGGGAGCTCAGAAGCTTACCAAGAGTCCTGGATACAGCAAGTCTGTATCTGGACTAGACTAGTTACAGGAAATACAGGAAACAAGCTTAGAATATTTTTTAACAGAAAAGTGGGTAAAACAGCAGTAAATACAATTCAAATGCAGTGCAGGCTAACATACTTGAGTGTGTAGCAATATTACAGCAAATACAGTTTAAATAAATGCAATTAAATTAATAAATGACTAAAAACAAGTGCAGAAGGCAGTAAACTAGAAGGCTACTAACAAGCAGTTGTCCTTCCCAAATGCTCTGTTTGTACACAGTGGATACAGCTGAAGAGATGGGACTAGTAGGAGTGTCTAAAATCAGAGTATGATCTCACTGCACTCAGTTGAGTGCACATTTCATTTTAAATGCAACTTACAGACATTATGGTAGTCCACTGTTGTGTTTTTTTTTTAATTGTGTCTTTACAATCAGGAAAAGCATGTTCTAAAAGTAGAACATTGCATAAAGCAAATTAGCAGTAGAATTTTTAGACTAAACACAAGGCAAACATCAAATTGAACTGACAAGTGATAGGTCTAAAATGCCAGATTCCATGAAACTCCTCAGTTTTATCAGTATTTGCATAGATAAGAGTCTAGAATATTAATGGGAATGCATATTAAAGATTTGCCTTTGTTATACATGTTTTCATTTGAACAAAAAGAATGAATAAAAAGAAGCAGACAGTAGATCAGGAATATTTGCTTATCTCCATATCTAATCAATGAGTTTGGGTGGGAATTACCAGCAGTAATTATGGTACCTCCTTCCCCCGTTAAGTTGGATCATAAACTAGTGGTCTTCACTTTCATAATCTTTAAACTAGCTGAAATCAATGTTTCAGAATTCAAGGATTTCAAATGTACAAATCTCATCAATTTCTATGATGACGTTTCAAAATTCATTTATAGCAGTATCAGCCCGAATGTTGCCATAGTAGGTAGATTCACAAAGGAGTTCTGTAACCACTTAGATGAATATATATATATATATATATATATATATATATATATATATATATATATATATATATATATATATAGAGAGAGAGAGAGAGAGATGTATACACACACACACACATATATATATATATATATATATATATATATATATATATATATATATATATATATATATATATATATATATACACACACACACACACACACACACACACACACACACACACACACACACACACACACACTATTAGTTCTTCTAAAACAGGCAATGAACTTAGGTTAATATCTGAAGCTAAGGGCAATTAGAAATCCTTCTGTAGCTACATTAGGAAACTAAGAAATAACTACCAACCTTGCTCTGAACTTACTTACAATGGTGCTACCTACTCTGATCCAGAAGAAATTGGCAACGTACTAGCAAACACATTCAGTGTGAGTTTTACCTCATGGGCAGCTATCCAAAACCCATTTAACAGTAAATCTCTCAGACTCCCCACCATCTTTAAAGAACATGTAATGAAGGTGTGCTCCAAGCCTAAAATTTACTTTCTCCATGGGACCTGATAATAAACCTGGCTGTATAATAAACAGTAGTAAATAAACCCTATCAGAGCTACTCCTTAAACTATTTAGCTGAGTTTAGCCACTGGCTTAGTTCCTATTGTTTGGAATACAGCAGTAGGGAAACCATTCCACAAGGGTAGCCCTACCACACAGTCTGAGAATAATGGGTCCATCAGCCTGACAAATCTTACTGCAAATCCATGGAACATATTACAACTGATATGAAAAACTATGATATTAAAAAGCTCAACAGGCTAGACCCATTACAGTATGGTTTGTTAAGATTAGATCCTGTCTAATGAATATGATAAGCCTCTATGAAAGGGTAACACAGTAATCACTCTGTCCACATTGTTTGCCATGACCTGGTCAATGCATTTCACATCACCTCCAATGCTAGTATAGTTAGTAAGATTAAAGTCTTACAAATATATTTCTGTGTGGTAAGATGGATAGTAAATTTGATAAAAAACAAAAACCACATAGTGCGAGTAGCAGATGACTCATTAGAAAGTGTTAATATGACCAGTGGGTGTCCCATGGGGCTCAGTGTTGGGACCCTTTTTGTTCAAAATTTACTTATCTGATCTCCAGACTAGGAGCAACTTTACAAATGACTGTAAACTGGGAGTCATTCTCAAGTCATCCTCTAATGCCCAGGTCATTCAGCAAGAATTTACACTTGTAAATGCTTTGTATAGTAAAAATTGGATCAAATGAAATGCTAAAAACATACATTATTGTCAGATTTTGTTGAGAGACCCTCCCTTCAGCATACAACATAGTCAATATTGCACTACAAAATGAGAATCCTGTTAAAGAACTTGGAACTTGTGATGATAATTCCCTCTCTTTTTATTGTCTCATAATAAGAGTGGTCAGAAAGCCTTTCTACTTAGTGCATCATATTGCTAAATGAACATCATCCAGATCTAAAGCTGTCATTATTCCCTTATATTCAGCATTTATTAAGTTAAGTATTGAATATAATGACTGTTTTAGGATGTGCTTCCCTACTCATATCAAATGACTAGAAAGACACCACAGTTTCCTAACTAAGATCACTGAATGAAAAACCCTAAGCTACTATAAAAGACTGGAAGCCCTGTCCCTTTATTCAGTATCTCACAGACTCCTGAGGAAAGAACTATGACTTGCCTTCCATGCCATTAGGGAGCCAGTGGCCATAAAGTAGTTAAGCAGGGTTGAAGGGTCAGCCACCCACAGAGCAAAGTTTTAGGGGGCACAATTAGCAGACACCAATCATTACTCAATGTATTACTGGCATTCGTATGCCAGTATTTGCATTTAAAAAAGAAAGCATTTTAGTGCTCATTGTGTGGCAGACATTGAGACAGAAACTGTAGCAGCTATCTGCTACAATCTGCTACAAATGTAGCAAGCATTTTAAAAAACAGAAGAGTTTTTTTCTTTTGTTCTTCATGTTGTTGGAAGAGCTCTATTATTATTATTATTATTATTATTATTATTATTATTATTATTATTATTCAACTTAAAGTTGGGGGCAGAGCCACCACAATAGCTTGCTACACCTCTGCCCAGTGGTCCTGGATTTCTTGTATTTCTGCAAATCAAACAGTCCCACAAATACCTCAACCAGTGATTTAAATCTTCATTAGCAAATAAATGAAACACAGTGGAAAGATAGGTTCATTACACAGTGTCTTCTACATTTCTGGAATAATCTTCATGGCAAATTAAGCAGTATGATTGGATGGGCATTCAGAAATTCACCTCTGACTTGATTGGGTCTATATTAGTTGAGCAAAAACCCCTTTACACGAATCTGAATATGTCGAACTGCATTGCACGAAGTACATAAACCTCGAACATCCAAAACCGTGAATTCTGAAATATCGATTTGTTTTGGTTGGCCCGTCTGCAGTATAGCTCCGTAAGGTAAGTGTGCGATAGGTAGGACTTTAGGGTTAGGATTTGGGTTAAGATAAGTGCATAGATAGGTAATGTATGTAAGATTTAGTGTAGTGTTAGATGTAGGCTTTTTTTTAAGTGTATGTATGTGTGTTATTTATTTTGTTTGGGTGTATGTCTGTAGGGGAAGTGTGCGGTAGTTACGAACCTTAGGGTTAGGGAGGGGTTAAGGATAGTGCATAGATAGTTGTGTATGTGGTGTTTAGTGTAGTGTTGGAAGTAGGGTTTTGTTAAATGTATGTATGTGGATTATTTATTTTGTTTGGTTGTATGTCTGTAGGGTTTGGTTAGTGTATGTATGTAGTTTATTTATTTTGTTTGGGTAAGTACTAAGTAGCATGTGGTGGGGTTGGCCGACTGAGATAGTTCGATATTTTACTTTTTGCAGTTTAGTGCATTCGGGATTTTTGCAGTTCGAGGTATAGGATTTGATGTTTAGGTATTCATGTAAAGGGGGTTTTTGTTCAACTGATATAGACCCACTTGATTGTCCTAGCCCTCTTTGAAAAAGGAGGTATGGTCTAAGGATGGGCACGGACAACGCATAAATGGTTGCAAGACTCAATTGCCTTGGGTTTCTTATGATCCTATGACCCTATGATTAATTTATTTCCATTATTATCAGCTAATCTAAAACTGCTTGACAAGTAGATTGTTGCATTCTTCTGTGGTCTCTGACATCCTCAGAAGACTCCTTGTAGGTACATTTGCTGTTTTTCAGAATTTCTTTGTTTGAGTGTTACCTAGATTAAAACTTAGCCTTGCCCACCATAAATAATTCTTTCTTTGTCCTGTTTCCATCCTCAGATTTTGCATTGTTTTACTGTAATTTTTTTTTTTTGGAAAGGAACTGACTTCTTGACATAACTGAACTTTACAATGTTTTTTCTTCTCTGGCAGCATGTGCTTACTGAACTTTACCATCTGATGGGAGTCATTGCACTGCTGAAAATCATGTAGCTTTCTGATTGTCTGAGCACGTATCACCTGATCCATCATGTAACTGATTATCTGAGCATATGTCACCTGATCTATCATGTAGCTTTCTGATTGTCTGAGCATGTGTCACCTGATTCACCATGTAGCTTTCTGATTGTCTGAGCATGTGTCACCTGATTCACCATGTAGCTTTCTGATTGTCTGAGCATGTATCACCTGATCCATCATGTAGCTTTCTGACTGTCTGAGCATGTCACCTGATCCATCATGTAGATTTCTGATTGTCTGAGCATGTGTCACCTGATCCTTCTGATTACTTGAAAACTGTGATTGATTAGATGCTGCAAGTGCAGCAAACACTTCAGTTTGGGACTCAGATTTTGCATTCTATAACATAATATGTTACTAAACCTAGACCTTGCAGCAGTCAAGAGCTTGATTCACATCACCTCCATTTGTGTGATTGTGTAGTCACTTGCCCCCCTTGAAGACTCTAAAAGGGCTGTGAGTAGTGGGCTTACTGAGTTTATATTTTTCTCTTTTATAAACCCTGTTCTCTTCCATGACAGATGTCGTTGTCTTGCCTATTTAAAATCAGTCTTGTTTTGGAAGCTTATTGCTGCAGTCTAGCCTCTGGAAGTAATAACTTCACTCTTCACCACTGTGATTAAGTGACCTTTGTATGTCTAGAATACTTGTTATATAGGTTAAAATCATCATACTAATAAAATATCTCAGGTGTAACTGGCAACAGCTGGCTGATTTATTAAAAAAATCCAGACAGTACATTGTCACTTTAAGCCATGCCAAAAACTGAGTGTCTTTCTGAGGATCTTGATGAAGCAGACTCAAATAGCAGGAATATTTTCTGAATAAATGGGATGTATTACATTATTTTTTTTCTGCTTGTGAAAGGCAGATTAATGATTTTGTTGGCAGTGCAAGATTGCCATCTAGTGGTATGGGATATCATTTTGCATAGGTTTCCATTTACCTAGTTTGAGAAGCTTCAGGTAGTGTCAAAACAACCTGCAGAAAGGGCAGAAAGGAAAGTTAAAAAAAAAAACTACAGAAAAATACCCTTTCCCTTTTTATGAGATATGAAACAGAGCTATGAAAGCAAATATCTGAGCTTAATGATGGCATGTTTCTATAAAAGGAAAAGACAAAGGTGATCTTACTACTTCAGTTCTGTATGATGCAGATAGTGAGACTAGAATTGCCTGGGAAATAGTGGGTTTACAAGACGTACCCATCAAGATGGTTCTTTGGAACTGGTTACTATGCATGTCTACATTTGAATGTTGACTGGATTTATTGTTGTTTAATTTTAAAGAACACAGTCCTGAAGGCGGTCTCTTGCCCTTTGTCTAGTATCCACCTTTCTGTAAGTTATATAAATAACTGTAGGTAGTCTTCAAATGTCGGCAAAAAGAAAAAAAACAGTGCATATAACCTGGCTAAGTAACTAAAGCTGTTATGTTGATTCAAAGGGAGGGATATTTCACATGAGCTCTATACTCCCGATTTTTTTACAGTTATAATAAATCAACACAAGATGCATTGTTTGAAGTTCATATCAAACCGAGGATACAAGAAGAAGCAGAGCTGAAGTCCTTAATGTAATGCTCACATGCTAAATATTAGACAAAGGTGTATCTAGCAAATGAAGTAAAAAAAAAACTTGATCCCTATAAACTATGCATTTGCAAAGGCTATCAAGGTTTTGCTTCTGTGTTTATTATCTCTGAGGCACCTGTCATATGAATGGCTGTTACCACTTCATCTTTTACGCTTGATAGTTTCCTGAGTTAGCAAAGGATTACCTTTCATTAGATAAAATAATAACTTGGACATGCCTCCCATCTATTTTTCTAAGGCATATTTAACATGATTCAGCCAATAGTATCTAGTCCAAGTTAACCTGAATGGCATAACATTTTGACACAGTGCTTATTCAGTTATCTGTGAGTGCTGGTCTGTATGATGTTTGTCTGAATATAGTTTATTGTACTGGTCCTAATTTGACCACATGAATTTGAAGCTATCAAAATTAAAAATATCAAGTCTCAATCTCACCAATACAACAGAAATACTGAAAGCTGCTTATGAAGGAAACTACGGAGTTCATATGTTACTTTAATTTCAGTAGGTTCAGATTCAGAAGGTCAAAATACAAGCAATATTACTTTACTTTTATTTTACAGCTTTTGTGGAATGTTTTTTGGAGTCTATACTTAAGGAAAAACCAAAGAAGAGTATGGAAAGTGATGGGACTCAAATACAAGTTACTAACATTATAACCAGCACTTAAACCGCTGTTCTGTGCTGTGTTTTCTCTGTGTCACACTATAATAAGACAGTCACATTAATCCACAGCATAATTGGCAATTAGCTACATCCAGTAGAGACTCCTGGATTATATTCTTGGTAGGGAGAGCTGGATTCTGAAATGTAGTAAACAAAGATACAGCAACATGAATATCTTGTAGGCCACCTAAATTTCATGAGTCACACCTGCTATTGCATAGAGTTTATACAGAACTATTTGTAACAAAGAAATTTGGCATGATTTTAATCTGCTGTGTGTGTGTGTGTGTGTGTGTGTGTGTGTGTGTGTGTGTGTGTGTGTGTGTGTGTGTGTGTGTGTGTGTGTGTGTGTGCGCGCGTTTGTGTGTGTATGTATGTATGTATGTATGTGTGTTTATGTGAAGTCCAACAAAGGATATTGCTGTCTACATTTCCAGTTCTGATAAGACAGCATGTTACACCAATTAATTCCTATTACAAATTCACAACAGCTCTACAAAGTATTTCCACAGTATTATGTTATACTAATGACACACCTGCATAATACAATGTGTCTGCACATTCTGCCTGTCATTTCTGAGTATAGCTTCATATTTCTGCATTAACAGCATTTTAACACATGAATATTAACATCTGGTACCTCACATCAAAATACAGGATCTGAATTCCATTCTGCTGTGTGTGGACATCTGGATGTCTCTCCTTTATCTCTTTCTCTCTCTGTTCCTCTGATTGCCAAAGTAACATAACTACATTCCAGTAATTCAGCTGTAGTTGTTTTATGTATAACATTGTTTCAGTAGTTTTCAGTATTGTTTAGTCTTTGGAAGGACAGAACTTTTAATGCTATAGAAATTTATAAAATATAAATATTTTTTGTCTTGCGGATACACAGTATGTCCAGTCTCCCATCTCCGTTTTGCCATCTTGTCATCCATTTCCATTCTACATCCTATCAGTAAACCTATATTCAGTGTAGTAATCCTTAGTTCATATTTGGAAGGCTAATTGATTTTACATCCAGCTTTTGCTCAACAGAACTATAGAAATCTCCCAGGTAACCCTTTCTGCGGAACTGGACACTGACAGCCAGTAGCTTATTGACCCAAGGTTGCTGGGATTTATGTTAGACACAGACCAGCTAATACCTCTCCAACTGTTAGCATGGGTCCCTAGTGTAGTTTGGGTCCTCATCCCATTTATCACCGGCAAATAAC
Source organism: Protopterus annectens (assembly GCF_019279795.1). Lineage (NCBI taxonomy): Eukaryota > Metazoa > Chordata > Ceratodontiformes > Protopteridae > Protopterus > Protopterus annectens. Next base: position 524,768,720 of record NC_056735.1, on the reverse strand, counting down.
CATGCCAACTTTTTCCAACATTAATCCAGGTGGCCAAATCACCTAGAATGAATTTTTACACTATCAAGTGGGTGTCCTGACATGGTGGGCAATCTATGATCCATGCTCTCTTATCTAGAGGATACTGCTCATCACAGCTAGTGCCTAAAGAACTTGGTCTGCATAATGCTCCTCCTAACAGGCACCATTTAGGGTCTGTGCTGCTATCCGCAAGTTCATTCAGTTTTTGGCTGAGTTTGAAGTGAAAGCAACCAGTATGTTTTTTGTACGGAGGAAGTGTACAGAGACACAGACAAAACACACAAATGCTGCACAGGTATTTGTCAGAGGTCATTATCAACTACTGTATTTTGAAGACAAAGACCTTAACCATTATGGGAACCAATCTACAGTCAGAGATGACTTCTGTAAAATGGAAAAAGCTGTAGATTGGTGCAAAATAGGTGGACTTGTGTTATACAGGGGGGATGTTGATGTGAGACTATGACTAGTGCTACCATAATGAGAGGAGAAATACCCATCAGTTAGTCCATAACATATCATTCAGACTTGTTGTTCAGTTGTGTTTATCTACCATCCTTTTTCAAATCAGTGGCAAATAAGTGGGGTTAGATGCAAGGGAGCCCGCAGGATTTTTTGCAGGGGGGTGCAAACTCAGAGCCCCACCCACATAGCTCACCCCGCCCCCTGCCAACACAGCCCCGCCCAAGTCCACCCACCCCAAGCCCCGCCCACACAGCCATTCCAGTGTCCCATTACTTGGCTATTTCTCCCCATTTACTGTAGACACTGTTCAAATCTGTGTGCATACTGTTTTATGCTTTAGTTCTACAATGATTACAGGCAGTTGGATTTAATTTACAACTTTTATTTCAAACATTATAGCCCAAACACCGTGACATTTACTAAACCTAAACAAAGCAATAATCTTACAATGAAAAACAGACTTGGCATTAAAGCTTCTCTACTTTTGAAACTCACATTCAATGAAACAGCATTGAAACCCACATTCAAAGAAAATGCATCTGGCCAGTGGCAGGTTATTTACCTTTGAAGTGTTTTCAAGCAATAGGCTCCTTGCACACCGTTAGGGCCATGCAAAAGTTATTTGATTTACCTGATTGTATTAATTATAATATATAATTGAATTATATCCCTTGTATTATACAGCAGCACTTGTTTGAGTGTCTCTGCTGAAGTAAAAGTAATCTGAATAATTCCACATTAAAGATATCTGAAACTAATGAAGATGTTGTTGCTAGAAAACAATTGTATATTTCAGTGTTTCATCTACAAATTCAGTGCCTGCTGCATTCAAAGAATAAATTGCCTATGTTAAATTAAAAAAATGGTAAGCTGGTATATTGCAATAGAAAATGGATGACAAGCTGAAAAACAGGTTCATAGTTTAGGCATCTCATCCAAAGGAGGACATCAGCATACAAATGTATATGCTGTAGGAATAGAACCTCAAGCCTTTACATTAAGATGCAAGTATTCTACTTGTGGTGCTACTAACATAGCTTTAAAACTTTATACCACAACAGAGATACCATTTGCTAAACAAAACAGTTGCACATTGTAAATAGACTTGGCATGAGCAGCAGTGAACTTAGCTTCCCTTAAAACTCACAGTTCTTTGAAAATGCACTTGAAAATTCCACCTGTTAACTCTAACTTGGGCATTTCACTTTCTCTCTCACAAACATACCACACCCTCAAGGCCTCAACCTTAGTGCAAGAAATCTGGACAAAGCCTAAAATAAATAGGGATAGATTATAAATATGGCTCTCAGAAACTTAGAAAATTGCAAGAGTAGCAGGATTTGTGTTGGCATGCATTTTTCTAAAACTGAAATGTCTCATTTAGCAACTTCAATCCTTTTTAGGAGGAATATGGGGCAAAAATCTGGGCATCTGAGGGGTATGCTACCTCCCTCTTATACACACACCAAATAATTCTGGTCAGACTTGAATTAGTTCTGGGAAGGTTGCACTGAACGGCACAGTGCTTGAGCTGAAGTGGGTGAAATCCTGGTAGCCAGTGATAACTGATCTGCAGCTCAGCAATGTGAAGCATTAAAGCATTTTTAGCAGAGCATTGTTTCATCACTACCTATTGTGTTTGAACATAAGGTGTAGTTATCTTAAACATTTGCCTTTTTTGATTACTACAGAGTACATTTACCCACCAGAGCTATTGTGTTTTGACTTCAGTGTGGAGCTAGTTGTTGCAGGGCTTGGCTTTTAAGTAAGGTAGCAATGCTTATTTACCATATACCATTAAAGCCACCCAACTACAAGTGTACTAACACACAGACACTGCTATAAGACACTGGTCTGCAATAAAATGTAATGAGCTTCTGAAAATACTGTAATCCTGTCCTTTTATTACAATGAATATAAAATACTTTGAAATAAGGTAAAAAAGCTCATAATCTTCGACCGACAAAACTACTTTTCCACACTTCAAAACAATAATAAAAAAATCAAACCCTCAGAAATTTTGGAAAGGTATCTCTACTCTACTTAACCCCAGCAAACCAGATACCCCTACCCCAGACCCAAACGCTCCTGACAAAGACTTGGCTACCCAATTTAACTTTTTTCATTGAATCCATTTCCAAATTAACGTCATCTTTCTCTAACACCACTACATTCTCCAAAACTCCCTTACCATCCCCAACCATCTCTCTACCCTACTCTGCTACTACTTCCTCATTCCCATCTACTAACTCCCATCCCTCCACTCCTTCTCCTACTCCTACTCCTACTCCTTCATCAGCTTCATCTGCCCCTAATTCTCCCTCTTCACACTCCTTTTTTCTCATTTAAACCTATACCCACTTCTACTATAAAGAAACTCCTTATGAAACTGAAGCCATGCACCAATGCTCCTGATAACATCCCTTCTTACTTTCTTAGCAAAGCTGCTGAAGCAATCGCTTACCCTATTAGCATTTTAATCAACCGCTCTATCCAAGAATGTATAGTACCCCAAGTCTGGAAAAGGGCCTTTATCATACCTCTACATAAAGGTGGCAACAACAACAATGTTACTAATTTCCGCCCCATCGCTATTCTGTCCCCCATCTCTAAACTCCTAGAAAGTGTATCCAACTACAACTCCTTCCACATCTCTTAGATAATCACCTACTAACTCCCACACATGGATTCAGACCACATCATAGCACTATGACCACCCTCCTCTCCTTCCTTGACACTGTAAATAAAGCCCGCGACTCTGGCCAAATTGTTTCTACCCTACTACTCGACCTCTCTAAGGCCTCTGACACTCTCTCACAGCCTGCTACTAACTAAACTTTCTAAACTTAACCTATCTCCCTCCTCCTTGAACTGGTTCTCCAGCTACTTATCTAACAGATCTCAAGCAGTCAAATGGAAAAAGGCCACCTCCTCATTTCTAAATACTCCTACTGGGGTACCCCAGGGCTCTATACTGAGTCCCCTTCTCTTCAATATATTTATAAATGATTTCCGCAACTCTATCCCATTCTTAGACATCATCCACTGTTCAAATCTCTCAGTGTGCATACTGTTTTATGCTTTACTTCTACAATGATTACAGATATTTGGATTTAATTTACAACTTTTATTTCAGATTTTATAGCACAAACACTGACAGACATTTACTAAACCTAAACAAAGCAATAGTCTTACAATGAAAACAGACTTAGCATTAAAACTTCTCTACCTTTGAAACCCACATTCACTGAAACAGCATCGAAACCCACATTTCACAAACATGCATCTGGCCAGTGGCAGGGTAAGTTTACCTTTGGCCCATTTCCAAATCATAGGCTCCTTGCACACATTTTTAGAAACATGCAAGAGTTCTTTGATTCACCTTCCTGACTATTATACTACATAATAATTGAATTATATCCCTTGTACAACACAGCACCACTTGTTAAGAGTGTGTTTTATAGTTCTGAGCATCTTTCCTTTAAGCAATGAAACAAATCATATGAACCAATAATGACAGCCTGCCCAATTCAGAACATTTCAACCATAAAGGAACACTCAAACTTCTGTCATAAAATCCACCAATATCAATCAGTATGCAGAATCTCTGCAGAAGTAAAAGTCATCTGAATAATTCCACATTAAAGAGATCTGAAACCAATGAAGAGGTTGTTGCTAGAAAATAACTTTATATTTCAGTGTTTCATTTACAATTTCAGTGCCTGTTGCCCTTGAAGAATAAATTGCATGTGCTACATTAAAATTAATGGTAAGTTGATATATTGCAATAGGGAATGGGTGGCAGGCTGAAAAGCAGGTTCATAGTTATTAGGTGTCTCATCCAAAGGAGGACATACTAAGAACTGTAGTACCATACCCCCTTAAAATACAAATGTACATGCTGTGTGAATAGAACCTACAGCCCTTTGCATCAAGATGCACGTATGCTACCTGCTGTGCTAACACTGCCTTAAAATTCTATACCACAATAATGATACCATTTGCTAAACAAAACAGTTGCACATAAATTCCACCAGTTATAGCTAACTAGGGCATTTCTCTGTCACACACACACACACACCTCAACTTTAGTGCAAGAAATACATAAAGATGGATTTTTTTCAAAGTTACAACAACTGTAAACTCTGTGACCATGGTGTACATTTGTTTTTGACAGAAAGGTATAAGGGAACTCATGGCTATGTATATAGTTGAATCTCTCTGTACTGAAGTACTCCCTACCACGATTCTGCTTTAATAGTGTGTTTGCATTCAGAAACGTGTTACAACAACTGTAAACTCTGTGTGACCATGGTGTGTGTGTGTTTTTGACAGAAAGGGCTATGTATATAGTTGAATCTCTCTGTACTGAAGTACTCCCTACCATGATGCTGCTTAACTAGTGTGTTTGCATTCAGAAACTTAGTTTTATACTGAACTTTTATAACTACATGAATTAGAAAATATCCTTTTCAGAGCCTAAGCTAAAACACCGAGATGAAAAGGTGATGGTGTCTACATATTCTTAAACAACATTTCATCTCCAGACTTGCTATGTGAGATAATGACGTGGAATTCCTCTGCATCCAGCTTAGCATTAACAAAACTCCTTACTGTGTCATACCTAACTATAGGTCCCCTCTATGTACCCCATCAATCCATATCTCGTAACTAACATGGTGTCCCTATGCATTAAGCCAACACCATTATTCTAGGAGACTTCAATCACATTTTCTTCCAAAATTGCCATTTTGAGGAAGGATTATTAGGGAGAGCAACATTTTGTGCCAAAATTGGGGACAATGGAGAGGTTTGGATATTTCTAATTCTACAAAGCGATTTGCACATACCTCTTAATTCAGGAAATCTGGACAAGGCTAAATATATTGGGGGAACATACAAACACTACTAAAATTGCTCTTGTATAAACTTGACAGTTGATAGAATAACAGGTCTTGCATTAGCATGCATTTTTCTGAAGGTTATGACGTCTGAAACTCAAATGTCTGTCATTTAGTGAGTTCATTGTATGAGGAACAAAACAAAAATAAGTAGCAAATATCTATTCATTCTGCAAAGATATGGACAACTGAGAGGTATAGTTCAACCAGGGCTGTCTGAGTTTGCTCCAGTATCACATAGTCCCAACACATCAGCGAACCAAACACATAAATACACAAAAACATACTCAGAGGCTCTAAATAAAAATCTACCTAAGCAACAGAGAACTCCAAAGCAGACATCCAAGCAAACGCTACCTCAACACAAAACATGCACAACACATAGCCCACAAAGTCAGTGTGCCAAGCAGCCACAGCCCTTAAGGCTGAATAACACACCTGATACTCTTGTAATAGGTGACTCTATTGTCAGACACACTGACGTCCTGCTCACCAGGCTGAATAAAGAGAAGGTCACGGTGAGCTGCCTGCCGGGTGCTAGGATCCGTCACATAACGCAAGCACTCAGGTCACTCCAAAGCAAATACAAATATGGCTCAGTCATTGTACATGCTGGTGTGAATGACCTGAGACGTACCTCCCTGGACTACATGAAAAGAGACATAGAGGAGTTCTATGATCATGTAGCCCAGGGTGGTATGACCCTGACCTCGAGCAGCATCTTACCCTCACCTAGAATGATGCCACAGTACAAAGACAAAATGATCGATTTTAACAATTGGCTAAAATTTTGGTGTCATTCAAAGGGGATCCAGTGTCTGTCAGCCTGGGATGACATGCTTGACAAGCCACGTTGCTTCACTAGGGACAGCTTGCACCTGTCACCACTGGGCTTTCAGATATTGGCAAAGGCTCTTGCCACCCCCATAGTGCCTGTTTTAGGCAAGGCTCAAAAGTCAAACCCACCCCCATAGACAGCACAAGGAACAAGAAACTAAGGGTAATGCTGCTAAATGCCAGAAGTCTTAACCTCAAGATGCACGCACTCGAAGCTCTCCTCAGTATGGAGAACATAGATATCTGTGCAGTGACAGAAACCTGGTTCAAGGCTCCAGAGAGCACCCCAGCACTACCAGGCTATACCTCATACCATGCTTTTCGCCCCAAAACCCGGACCGAACCACAAAAGGAGGGAGTTTCCATATTTATCAAGGATATCCACATGTATTTGTTTTTCTGGAGGTCAAGCACTGTAATCAGATACAGTTGAAGCAAGTAACTCTTTAAGGAGTCTTGGTATAACTGGAATGAATATCACAATTTAACTATGGCAAACTAAAACTGTACTTTAATAATCCCATAATTAAGCTATAAAAAACACAAATAAAACAAAATGTCTTACAATTGGAACCAATTATTCCCCTTACAAAAACAACTACATACATACAAAACTGTAAAGTACAAATCATTTTATTCAAACAGATTCACAGCATTTTCATCTTATAGCAAGACTTCCTTAGACTCTGATGAAAAGTCTTGTTACAAAATGAACGCACTGGGAATTTGTTTCCATAAAGTGGTTTGTTCTTATTTTGGCGTTTTAAATATATTTTCTGTAATAATAAGCCCCCCCCTTCAAAAAAAGAAATCTTAACATGGAAAGGAAAATGCCATTTGTCTGCCATCAGGTCTGTCCCTTGGCTATGCACATACAATATAACAGAAACAAACACACAACATTCTTTTTGTAAGTTAGAAAATTGACTGGGGTGCTAAGGAAAGGGCACTGCACTGAATGACAGTTCCGGATCAGTAAATGACTGAAAAGGCAGATAGAACCTAGGTAACATTTCTTCAAACAGAATGTGTGCCAAGACTGTATTTTGAAAATGAATTTATTATTTTGTGTAAGCGTCAACCAACCCTAACACTCTGTTGAAATGTTGGGACTTTCAAAGGCAGGGGATCAACTTGCAGCTTGTGAGAAAGTGACTAGCAGCAATGTCTGTTCCACATTATATCCATAACTCTGTTCCCTTGACATCCCAGTACAGCACAGAATACAACTCCAAATGTCACAACACTTCATCTCCCAAACTCTTGGAACTGTTGACTCAATGACAAGCAAACACTTTCTTCCATACTGTAAATGGTAATTGTTGCAGCAACAGAGAAAGGAAATATTTAAGTGGGGAGAGGGATTTTTTTGTCATGCTAGTTATTTTGTACTCTTGTCCATTGTATAACTGTTAATAAGCATTGTGATAATCCTGGTTGGATGAAATAAAGACACTGGATATTATTACTATACTAGCTTGACAATATAAAAATGTGACAATAAGAAAAACTGCTAATGTATATTTAAGTGACAGCTCACTCCTTATACCGCTAACTTGTAGGACTGAGGTTTGGCAATGATCACTACAAGGTTTTGGGTCTGTGACACAACTACACCTCTTATAAAAATGTCTTGTGACAAAGACTGCAGTTATCTTGATTACTGAGTGCACTTAAAATGGTTGTGTGTCAGCCCCGACTCATGTGACAGACAGTTCAGCAAAACATGGTACACATTAAAGAAGCCATGGCAGAGCCTCAAGGCCTTGTACTCCTATTCATAGCTGTTACGGACATGGAATTACCCTGAGCAATCTGCTTTGTTCTTCTGGGAAGGTGAGACAAAGAGCTGAAACAAGCACATTAAACATGATACCTTTGCACAGATGCAGTTAAAGCAACCTTTGTGTTACACTGCTGAAATAACCACATGGAGTGCACAAGCTTTAAACAGGGTTTTTTTTAAGGAAGAAGGTACAATGGTTATAGTTACAGCGATTGCTTTCTGCTTAGAAAAATAAAAATAAAGAAAGAAGAGGGCAATCATCACCCCATAATGAGTGACAGGAGTCAGTAAGCAAAGCTATGAAAAAATGCTAAGGACTGTATTTAGCTTACAGTGATGAAAATGCCCTTGTGATTCTTCAGCAACAGGGCCAGCTTCTGAACATGGACACACATCCAACTTCACATCTTTCCCTATTTTCATTCATTCACACACACACACACACACACACACACACACACACACACACACACACACACACACACACACACACACACACTTACTTTGAAAGTGTCCCATCTTCCGCGTTTCCTCCCTTGCGAATCCGTCCGTTCAGTTCCCCGTGGTCCCATTTTCCACTTGCTTACCCCAAAACCGTCTGTCCATCCGAGTTCCCGCTCGCAAGAGTTGAAAAAATATGCGCGCGATGATGTCAGCACACCCGCGACCGTTCTTCGCGATGTCAGCACGGACTTCATTTCTTCTTAAAGAAGAACGTCCAAAAATAAAAACTTTTTTTAAATTAGAACATGTCAGCCGATTCCAGGGGGGTGCAAGTGCACCCCCTTGCACCTGCCTGCGGGCGCCCTTGGTTAGATGTGGTCCAGGAGTGTTACTGGCTGGGCTGCAGCCCACGGTCTTTTATTCTTTCATCAATTGTCATGAAATAGAGTTATGTAATGTTTGTTGGAGCTGTTTCAGTAAGCTGTGCCACCCTTCAGCCTTATGTTGAGCTCTTGACAGGTAGTATTGAAGCATTGACTAGGTAGTTCAGAAGTCATGTGTGTATGCTAGTTTTGATCATGTGAATTTTGCAGCACTATACAGGTGTTTTCTTGCAAATACATTCTCATAACATTCTGCACATTGTTCAAATATTGCTTTGTTGCAGGGTTTTGACATAAACTGCTGTAGTAGTAGTAGCACTGAAGGGTGAAGGGCTTCAGTAGGAAAGAAGCATACAAGTCCTAGGCATTTTTGTTTTGTTGCAATGTTAATATCACAACCACAAAAGTATAACACTTTCTGTATATAGTGCCATAGAGTCTGCATAAAACAGAAAAGAGCCCCTGAGTGTGATCAGGAAAAGTCTACATAAAGTGCATCAACTGAAACTTCTTAACAAAAAAAAAAAAAAAAAAAAAAAAGTAGAATCTGCTTTTATTTAGTAATGATGTTTTCATCAGACACAGGATGCAGGGTTCTGAAAAGTTGTCTCTACACCACATATGTTCTGTTAAACAGCATATATTTCAGGGTTCTTATTTGTTTGTTTGTTTGTTTGACATGATACAGACTAATGCAATTATTGCGTAAAGCTGCATAAACTCAGCTAGCTGGAACAGGTGAAACATCCTGTCCATTATACAGATGGCTGGGTTGATGCAATCAAATACATCATTAGCTGTGCTTTATATTTTAATGTCATACAGGTTATATAGAAGTTTATCTCCTTGATGGAGTGTGTACATTATTATTTCACATTTCTTTAGCTGTATTTTATAATACTGTAATTGCTTTTCTTTTTCTTCTGATGATCTGTTACAGTGATTTTCTGGTGCAGCAGTAGTATTGTCACCTCACAGCAAGAGGTTCTCCCATTTGATTCTCGGCTGGAGCACCTTCTCTTTTGAGTCTGCATGTCCTTCCCGTGGTCGAGTAGCATTCAAAAGACATGCGTGAATGGGAATGCCTTCGTTGAAGGTTGGGCATCGAGCTGGCACCATAAAAATCTACTGTCAATCATTAGTGGACCAGAGTTCCGCTGTGGTGACCCCTAATCAGGAAAAGCCGAAAGAAAAACATCTCTGTTGCTTATTTGGGAAGAAGTTAAGCTTCAGTAGAAGGTATTATTTTTGCTGATGCTACTGCTTTGGTACCAGCTTTATATTTTATTTTCTAATATTAATAGCATCTGATAAGCTCAGAGTTTGATTATGGTTTTAGTGACTTCATGCTGTGAGACCATTGATTCAGTCTCTCTGTTCTACTTTCCAATTTGGGCTGCACTTTCATATGTGAACACTAGCAGGTTTTGCTACTGCCTTTATGTCCTCCTTTACATTTGTAGCAATTGATATATTTTTTATTTCACTCTTTGCCCCTGATCTCTGTTGATCATCAGCCCCCTCCCCTCAGTCAGAGTGAGGGTTGACTAGGAAGGGCCATCATTCAGAAAGCCATCAGGTGTAGTTTGAGATTTTTCTACTTATTTCCCTCACACACATACCTGACTAGGCAAAGAGCATGTGTATGCAGTGGACTGACAGTAGAGGGCATCCTCTCACTTCTGCAAGGGTCATTCTGAACAAGCAGTCCTGCCTCACCCCTCAAGCCATGGATATTGATCTATCTGGTCACCACCAGGATGTTAGCATCACCCAGTGTGCTCCCTTGTATGTGCAAACCCCACTGTCCCAGTTGGAGAGGTGAATTGGTCATGTCACTTCATTGGTTACTCTCTCTGCCTGGCTACTTCAGTGCCAAGGCTTCTAATAAAACCTGGTCACCTGGGTCACAGTCAAGAATCTATCCCTTGCAGCCTAGAAATAGCCAGACATTGATATTCTGTTTTCTTGTTCCTAATTTGGTTGGTATTGTAATATAATAGCCTCTACTGTTTTCCAGTGGAGTTGCTAGCTCATCAGTTAGATACAATTTGCAAAAGGTCCCCACTGTGCGAAAAACAGATGGTTGCTTCTGTGTGCTTTATAATTTCATATCAGACCTGTAGTGTATGATCTGATATCCTTGCATCATTTTTTAAATACTAGATGAGAATATTGTTTCATATTGTGTTTGTATGCTATTATAATTGGTCATTTGTCACTTCACATTTTATTGTGTAAGTTCAGAAATTCTGTCTTCTGAATTGAGTAATCAGACTTTCAGTTTAATATAAATGTATTTTGCATTCAGGAAATTTGAATGTAGTAAAAGGCAGCTATAACCCTAAACCTATGTCTATGTCTTCCTCTGTTAAGAGAGTTTTAAGTTAATGTTGGGGTGTAAATTAGGTTCACATTTATGGGTCTACATCAAGCGATTTCAGGTTAGTAGCGTGCAGCACACTTTTCTTCTATTTGTTTGAAAAGGCAAGTGCTCAAACTCCCACTAACTTGACATTATTTAACTGCTTAACCCTTCCACACACACATAACCCTATCAAGCTATATAGACTTAACAGAGCTGTAACTCCAACCCTAAACTGCCACTCAATATCTAACCCAAGTCCTTACTCCCTAACCCCAAAACTCCACACCATCTCCTAAATATAAAACTTCAATCTCCATCCTTTACCGTAAAGTCTTTAATTGATCCTTAAACCTAAAACTCCAACCCCTTTTCCTAGGCCTAAATTCCCCAATTGTTCCTTAACTTAACTCCCTTCCCGCTTCCTAAACCTAAAAGTCACCTGCTGCTCCATAACCCTAAACTCTGCTGCTGCTTCCTAACCCTAAAACTACTCTCCTGCTCCCTAAGCCTAAAACTCCTTCTCAATTACTGAACTAATCTGCACCTCCATCTACTCCCTCCCTTAATGCACTTACCTCACTCACACTTGAATAATATGTTTGGGTAAGGTTGCCCAAAGTCATATTCATAAGCTTGAGCATCAGCCTGTAAAAGCTACAAGATGCATTTATGGCTTCAAGGTAGTGGCTTTCAAGTTCTTTGGACTTCAAGCAGTGCCAGTGTTAGCATTTTGGGGGCCCCCAGCAAGTGTCAAATTGGGGGCCCCTAGATGTGTTCAGTCTATCACCCTGTCACTGCCACCTCTCCTAAGTAACCTTTTAGTTCATGCTGCAAAGTTGTAGGAGTAGTACACACAGACTGACCTGTATCTACAATGCACTTACCAACACTATGTTGGCCCATCTCACAAAAGGATATTCACAGCTACTGGAATTTAGTTGCAACAATGATATACTACAATAACTATATGTACTGGGCTGTACTTAGGCGAAATTGCACCCTAGGCACTACCTTCTGTTTCAGCAATCCCTACACACACACACACACACACACACACACACACACACACACACACACACACACACACACACACACATATACACACATATCCTCCAGTGTTCCCCCCATCTTGGGCTGTCCATACCATATACATTATTGTTTTTCTTCCTCTTCAACATTTTGTCTTACTGTTCAGCTTTATTAAGACACCATGACTTTCTATGTGCTCTAATGTGCATTTTAAAGTTTTTTTCCTTTTGAAATAACCTATTCATCCGATTTTGGCTTGAACAGAAATTATGATTAAGGGAAGAAATTCAATGTGGTTCCCCCTTAGTTTTTCTTGTGTCCTTTCAATGCACCTTCCCTGTCTTTGAGCACTGGAAAGACAGAGCAGTAATAACTATTTAGGAAATAACTCAAATGGTTAGATGTGGTCCAGGAGTGTTACTGGCTGGGCTGCAGCCCACGGTCTTTTATTCTTTCATCAATTGTCATGAAATAGAGTTATGTAATGTTTGTTGGAGCTGTTTCAGTAAGCTGTGCCACCCTTCAGCCTTATGTTGAGCTCTTGACAGGTAGTATTGAAGCATTGACTAGGTAGTTCAGAAGTCATGTGTGTATGCTAGTTTTGATCATGTGAATTTTGCAGCACTATACAGGTGTTTTCTTGCAAATACATTCTCATAACATTCTGCACATTGTTCAAATATTGCTTTGTTGCAGGGTTTTGGCATAAACTGCTGTAGTAGTAGTAGCACTGAAGGGTGAAGGGCTTCAGTAGGAAAGAAGCATACAAGTCCTAGGCATTTTTGTTTTGTTGCAATGTTAATATCGCAACCACAAAAGTATAACACTTTCTGTATATAGTGCCATAGAGTCTGCATAAAACAGAAAAGAGCCCCTGAGTGTGATCAGGAAAAGTCTACATAAAGTGCATCAACTGAAACTTCTTAACAAAAAAAAAAAAAAAAGTAGAATCTGCTTTTATTTAGTAATGATGTTTTCATCAGACACAGGATGCAGGGTTCTGAAAAGTTGTCTCTACATCACATATGTTCTGTTAAACAGCATATATTTCAGGGTTCTTATTTGTTTCTTTGTTTATTTGTTTGACATGATACAGACTAATGCAATTATTGCGTACAGCTGCATAAACTCAGCTAGCTGGAACAGGTGAAACATCCTGTCCATTATACAGATGGCTGGGTTGATGCAATCAAATACATCATTAGCTGTGCTTTATATTTTAATGTCATACAGGTTATATAGAAGTTTATCTCCTTGATGGAGTGTGTACATTATTATTTCACATTTCTTTAGCTGTATTTTATAATACTGTAATTGCTTTTCTTTTTCTTCTGATGATCTGTTACAGTGATTTTCTGGTGCAGCGGTAGTATTGTCACCTCACAGCAAGAGGTTCTCCCATTTGATTCTCGGCTGGAGCACCTTCTCTTTTGAGTCTGCATGTCCTTCCCGTGGTCGAGTAGCATTCAAAAGACATGCGTGAATGGGAATGCCTTCGTTGAAGGTTGGGCATCGAGCTGGCACCATAAAAATCTACTGTCAATCATTAGTGGACCAGAGTTCCGCTGTGGTGACCCCTAATCAGGAAAAGCCGAAAGAAAAACATCTCTGTTGCTTATTTGGGAAGAAGTTAAGCTTCAGTAGAAGGTATTATTTTTGCTGATGCTACTGCTTTGGTACCAGCTTTATATTTTATTTTCTAATATTAATAGCATCTGATAAGCTCAGAGTTTGATTATGGTTTTAGTGACTTCATGCTGTGAGACCATTGATTCAGTCTCTCTGTTCTACTTTCCAATTTGGGCTGCACTTTCATATGTGAACACTAGCAGGTTTTGCTACTGCCTTTATGTCCTCCTTTACATTTGTAGCAATTGATATATTTTTTATTTCACTCTTTGCCCCTGATCTCTGTTGATCATCAGCCCCCTCCCCTCAGTCAGGGTGAGGGTTGACTAGGAAGGGCCATCATTCAGAAAGCTATCAGGTGTAGTTTGAGATTTTTCTACTTATTTCCCTCGCAATAACACACATACCTGACTAGGCAAAGAGCATGTGTATGCAGTGGACTGACAGTAGAGGGCATCCTCTCACTTCTGCAAGGGTCATTCTGAACAAGCAGTCCTGCCTCACCCCTCAAGCCATGGATATTGATCTATCTGGTCACCACCAGGATGTTAGCATCACCCAGTGTGCTCCCTTGTATGTGCAAACCCCACTGTCCCAGTTGGAGAGGTGAATTGGTCATGTCACTTCATTGGTTACTCTCTCTGCCTGGCTACTTCAGTGCCAAGGCTTCTAATAAAACCTGGTCACCTGGGTCACAGTCAAGAATCTATCCCTTGCAGCCTAGAAATAGCCAGACATTGATATTCTGTTTTCTTGTTCCTAATTTGGTTGGTATTGTAATATAATAGCCTCTACTGTTTTCCAGTGGAGTTGCTAGCTCATCAGTTAGATACAATTTGCAAAGGTCCCCACTGTGCGAAAAACAGATGGTTGCTTCTGTGTGCTTTATAATTTCATATCAGACCTGTAGTGTATGATCTGATATCCTTGCATCATTTTTTAAATACTAGATGAGAATATTGTTTCATATTGTGTTTGTATGCTATTATAATTGGTCATTTGTCACTTCACATTTTATTGTGTAAGTTCAGAAATTCTGTCTTCTGAATTGAGTAATCAGACTTTCAGTTTAATATAAATGTATTTTGCATTCAGGAAATTTGAATGTAGTAAAAAGGCAGCTATAACCCTAAACCTATGTCTATGTCTTCCTCTGTTAAGAGAGAGTTTTAAGTTAATGTTGGGGTGTAAATTAGGTTCACATTTATGGGTCTACATCAAGCGATTTCAGGTTAGTAGCGTGCAGCACACTTTTTTCTTCTATTTGTTTGAAAAGGCAAGTGCTCAAACTCCCACTAACTTGACATTATTTAACTGCTTAACCCTTCCACACACACATAACCCTATCAAGCTATATAGACTTAACAGAGCTGTAACTCCAACCCTAAAACTGCCACTCAATATCTAACCCAAGTCCTTACTCCCTAACCCCAAAACTCCACACCATCTCCCTAAATATAAAACTTCAATCTCCATCCTTTACCGTAAAGTCTTTAATTGATCCTTAAACCTAAAACTCCAACCCCTTTTCCTAGGCCTAAATTCCCCAATTGTTCCTTAACTTAACTCCCTTCCCGCTTCCTAAACCTAAAAGTCACCTGCTGCTCCATAACCCTAAACTCTGCTGCTGCTTCCTAACCCTAAAACTACTCTCCTGCTCCCTAAGCCTAAAACTCCTTCTCAATTACTGAACTAATCTGCACCTCCATCTACTCCCCCCTCCCTTAATGCACTTACCTCACTCACACTTGAATAATATGTTTGGGTAAGGTGCGGCGGCTGTTTGCCCAAAGTCATATTCATAAGCTTGAGCATCAGCCTGTAAAAGCTACAAGATGCACGAATTTATGGCTTCAAGGTAGTGGCTTTCAAGTTCTTTGGACTTCAAGCAGTGCCAGTGTTAGCATTTTGGGGGCCCCCAGCAAGTGTCAAATTGGGGGCCCCTAGATGTGTTCAGTCTATCACCCTGTCACTGCCACCTCTCCTAAGTAACCTTTTAGTTCATGCTGCAAAGTTGTAGGAGTAGTACACACAGACTGACCTGTATCTACAATGCACTTACCAACACTATGTTGGCCCATCTCACAAAAGGATATTCACAGCTACTGGAATTTAGTTGCAACAATGATATACTACAATAACTATATGTACTGGGCTGTACTTAGGCGAAATTGCACCCTAGGCACTACCTTCTGTTTCAGCAATCCCTACACACACACACACACACACACACACACACACACACACACACACACACACACACACACACACATATACACACATATCCTCCAGTGTTCCCCCCATCTTGGGCTGTCCATACCATATACATTATTGTTTTTCTTCCTCTTCGCACATTTTGTCTTACTGTTCAGCTTTATTAAGACACCATGACTTTCTATGTGCTCTAATGTGCATTTTAAAGTTTTTTTCCTTTTGAAATAACCTATTCATCCGATTTTGGCTTGAACAGAAATTATGATTAAGGGAAGAAATTCAATGTGGTTCCCCCTTAGTTTTTCTTGTGTCCTTTCAATGCACCTTCCCTGTCTTTGAGCACTGGAAAAAGACAGAGCAGTAATAACTATTTAGGAAATAACTCAAATAAGATGGTGCCCCAAAAAGCTATAGGTGTTATAGATTCTCTGGGATGCATTCTGGAGCATTTCCCAACCTTTTAATCCAACAGTGGTCTAAATAAAAATCATGAGTAAGAAAATAATTTCAGTCTTATTTTTATTTCTTTCAAGGGAGACCTAAGATGTGCCCAAGGCTTAATGTTCAAAGCTGACAAAACAGGATCTCACAATAAACTAATAAGACAATTGCTATGAGGATACACAGGTCCTGCCTGGGAATACAGCTTCCCTATCTACCCCCCCCCCAAAAAAAAAAAAGGCAGGCAATGCCTCTGGTGTTAGATTGGGATAAAAGCAGAGTTTCAAATTGCCACAGTCAAGAATAGCAACCTTCTTTATACACCTCTGAGGTCTGTGACAAAAGTAAAAGAAACAATGAATACACTGTCTCCAGCCCAAAGACAAGCTATGAAGATCTCCTGTGCACACCTCTAAAGTTCATCTGTGATGAAAATTAAAGCAGCAATAGCTACACAATTCCCAGCACCCTCCATAACCTACATCAGCTTGCTGTAAACCCACTTCTCAGTAGGGCCAGTTTTAGAATGGATAAAGTTGAGAGCAGAGCTCATTATCAGCTTTACCCTTAACAGGTCATATCACAACCCTGTTCAGGTTAAAGAATGTAATCAGAAAATTAAAACATTTTTCTTCCTCATTTTCTCCAACCAGCAATAGCTTTTGTGCCCCCCCCCCACAATGAAGGATGATTAAGGGGGCCACTCTGTATCCATTTATAAAATCTGGAGAGTGGGAGGCCACTAGACTCCTAGAAGATCCAAGTGTCTGAATGTTACATGATATATGTTGTGTCTTACTTTTGAAATGTAATTACTTGCTAGCTGCATTTTTACTGATACCCAAAAGAATAATGCATGTGTCTCTGCATTATTGAGTGTGTGCACATATAAAAATCTGTGATATCTTTTAGATTCACAAACACACATACACACACACACACACACACACACACACACGCACACACACACACACGCGCACACGCGCACACACGCACACCACGCACACACACATGCATGCACACACACACACACACACACACACACACACACACACACACACACACACACACACACAAGCATAAGCCATAACAATACTAGTTTTTTATATATTTCAGCAAATAGCAATACTTTGTGCAACACTGGTAATGCCACACCAGATTTTGTCAGACAGCAGCAGCAGCATGGTTAAGTCACTTTTATTTACCTCACTGAGATGTAATGCATACCTATCACTGTCCCTGATTGCACAGACCTTCCCTGATTCTTGCTAATAATTTTGTTCTGTCCTTCATAAAAAGTTTGATTTGCTGGTAAGTCATTCAGGATTACAGACAATCAATGAACTCATACATCAGAGTTTTATACTTTTTATTGTCCAAAAATGCATGTTGATGCAAAATGTGTTATTCTATTAACTTTTAAGTGAATTAGAGTAATATTTAAAACATGTTCCCGATTTTGAGCCTTTATTCTGCTATGATTTTTGGCATTGTACAGAATTCTTTTGCAACAAAGTTGAATACTATTGCATCTGATGGTCTGCCAGTATTTATAAAACTCCCTGAAAGAGAAAACCATCCTTGAAGATCAGAATCATCAGTTCTTCTTAAAAACAAAGGTATGCACTGAGATCAGTCACTCTGGGCTGCTGATCTGTGTAGTGCTTACCCTGCTCATGTTCATCAGTAACTTTTATTCTTAAAGGGTCATATCATAGCCCTGTTAAGGTAAAAGAACATAATCAGGAAATTAATACATTTTTCTCCTCATTTTTCCACAAAAACAGCAGCTTTTGTGGGGTCCCCACACAGTCAGGGATGATTAAGGGGGCGCTACAGCCATGGATATTGCAGGTACCTAAAGCTGGCTATGTTCTTAATTTTAGTAAAGAGACTGTCCACCAGCAGGGTTTAACTATGCTAAGGGCACTATGTCAGTGGTAAAATATTTAACGGAATCGCGAAGCATGTTACTTGATAAAACACTGCTATTATAACCAGAATATCTTTAAATTTAAAAAAAAATATTATTAGCCACCTGGTTTTGTAAGTGTACAGGATTTCTGTACCAGCTTTTGTTGGTTTGACAGACATGTTATAAAATATCAATTTAAAATAACTTGCTGTAGTTGGGGGTCCCCCAAGTACAGAGGGCCCCCAGCAACCGCAGAGTTCGCTGGTGCCTAAAGCTGGCTATGTGGATTTGAGTGCTTGCAGTAGAAACAAATATTTATTGTTAAGTAGGTAAACATTTATAAGAACTTAAGGGCCTAAACCAGGTGCGGTGCTAAACTTCCTATCTTTAGCTCTATTAGTTTAAGGATACATCCTAAGACCAGGGATTGTGTTCAGGCTTCATTTAAATTTATTGCTATAATAGTTTTCAGTGAAAGAGGACATGACTCTATGACCTAAACTAGCATTATTTTGTATGAGGTTTAGTGTTCAGGTTAAGGATACATTTATAATATATTCTGTATTAGACTAGAAAATTATGTATTACTGAAATTTGCCTAGGGTAATAATTATACTGCAGATTATTTATGTTTAGGGAGACAACACGTGTTAAAGTTAGAGTTCAAAGCAATCATAAATCAAGCTCTCTGCCTAACATGATGGATGGCTTTTTTGCTAGGTTTCAGTGCAGCTTATGTTATAGACCTGGCTAAAACAGACATGGGCTTAGGGAGATTGTATGTGCGAAGGCTACCTCTTAAGTCAACAGTAACTGGATCCAACTGCCCAACTAACAGTAGTCCTGCTAAAGTCAATGTTAGGAGAGGGACTAGAACTCAGATTTGTGTTATGCTTACTTTACTGTTGGATTACTGTAAGGGAAGGAGACAGTATGGTTGGGTTGAAGCTTCTGGATTTCATCAGATACATATGAAAACTACAAATTAAAGGCTGCTTGTTTGTAGGCTGATGTTTATGATTATTGCAGACTTATGTTTACATTTGGTTTGTGTTAGGCTAAAGAAAACAAACCAAGTGAAATTCATGGCCTAACTAAAACATGATACAAAACCTTAGCCTACAAATAACCCTGAAAGTTTGTTTTTAAAATCTGCAGTAAGGTTTATGCTAAAGGTACGTTTATAATGAAGACCTTTTTTAAGCATACTAATAAATGTGAGGCATTTTGATCTAGTTCTGAGATGCAGAAGATGCTTCATTTAAGATGTTTCATGCTTTTATAATGGTTCTCAAACCAGCAGATAGTGAGTCTCAAGAAAAAAAAATGTTGGTGAGCTTTGGTACAGTCCCACCCAAAAGTGGTTGGCTCAAATAATTGGAAGCTATTTCATCCATTGAATATAGCTATGGTCAAATGTTGCAGATACCTTAGATTTTGGTTTGAATGAAATCTTATATTCCAGTATCAGGTGGAAAGTGAGCTACAGGCTGATTAGCTTTCTACATTATGAATTCAGAAGGACCACTTTCATAGGACATATATGCTAAGGCTGGAGTGTGTCCTGCTGGTTGTTGTTCTGAATCCTTCTCAAAATACTGTGATTCATCAAACTGCAATTAATTAGGTATGCGGATTTGTATCTCCATCTGAACTATGGCAGCATCACTATTATTCTGTGTAAAAAGCAAGGTGGTTGCCTATTACAGCAAGAGCCACACTGATATTTGATTACTAACTTGCGTTGTACTGTACTTGGAATACTTCTCCATACTTAATCATTTACTAGAAACATCACCTGCTGGATAACCAACTGGTTCACTGACAGGACCCAGAAGGTCAAAATAGGTGACACGATCTCCATAAAGACACCAATCACTAGTAAAGTCCCCCATGGCTCGGTACTAGGTCTGCTGCTTTTTGGTATCAAATTCTCTGAATTGGAAGCAAATGCTGAAGGTTTATGGCTGAATAAGTTTGCAGATGATTGCAAGCAGTTATCATCAACTCCCCTGCAGACACTAGCTTTCTTCAAGAAGGCCTGCTCTGACTATCAAATGTATCAAAGCCATGGTCTTAAACTCAGTGCTAAGCAATGCAAAACTATACACTTTGGTAAGGTAACCATCCCATCTAACTACCATGTTGATAATATGCTGCTAGGAGTTGATGTAGTGGTCAGGGATATGGGTAATACATAGACAGCAGCCCTAACTTTGACCACAACATGGCCACAGTGGTGAGGAAATCTTTTTATGATGCACAACATATAAGTAAGGGTATGGTGTCTAGGTCCAAAGAGATCATAATCCTACTGTACACTGTCCTTTTCAGACCAGTCATGGAGTACATTGCTCACTTTATTATGTACCTGACCAGGCATATGCAGCAAGTAGAGTGACCTCAGACATTCCTTACAAAAAGGATACAAGGTGTGACAAAAGGAGGTACTGCCAGCACAGCTAGCTGGAATTTTGTAAATAATTATATTCCATTTGTGAATATCAAACTAATTTACTGTATATAAGATGTTTGTGTTAGAAATGTATTAGAACTGCATGCCATGTGTGATGTTAGTGTTGAAAAGGTATTTGTAAAGTGCTTGTTTGAAATGCATCAAAAGTGTTCCCTGCTGGAGAGAACAGAAATATACATGCACTATTGTAACTCTTTAGATGTATATGTTTTGACAGAGGAAACTGAAGGGTTAACCTCTGTCCAGCAAACTTTAGAAGAATATCTGAAATTAAGTCACTTTGTAGGCTAGGCCATAAAGATGCTTCAGTGCAGCCAGAGACGCAAAGTCTGTAGTAGGAAGCTTTCTGTATTGTCTTTGGGGTGGACTAATTGCTACTTTGGAAGCATGAAGGAATGCAATTGTTTGATTACTTCCAGCACCTGCCAAAGATCTGAGCAAAAGCCATTGTCTGAGTATTTTTACAGGTAGATGCTAAATACTGGCAGCTGCCAACAATGGGGGTTTGCATTGAGAACTAGAAGTCAGATGACCAGAACTTATATCATTCTGCAAGTTATCCCAACAGTAATATTTTAGATATTATTTTGAGATGTCTCTTAGTGAGACAGAGCATTTTGCATTGTCTTGGACCTGACAACAACAAGAAGAACCATTCGCCACATCTGCCTTGCTCTAAGTTAGTTATTAGGGTATAGTGACTCTCTTAGCGACAGTCAGGAATATAGTGAAGCTTAGTTTAGATTTTGTTTTTCTTTATTTGTGTCAGCCTGTACTGCAATGTTATTTTAAATATTTCCTGTGATTTTGAACACTAATGTCACTGTGACTATATATTTAGTATTGTCTTGTTTTATTAGTTATTATTAAATATATTTAAACCTTTTGTTATGGCTGATCTATGTAGAAATATTTAAGTTTTAAGAGTACTTGCATATTTATTTGGTGACACTGTGTGGGCCACTTCAAATAGCCTTTTTCTTGGTCAAACTACCATTTGTATTAGTATTAATATTACACAGTAAAACTGGACACCCTTGTTAAGGGCCCTAAAGAAGCTGATAAGGATTAACTCTTGGCAGTGGTAACTAATTTATAGTCTGGGCAGAAGGGGGCATAGCTAGTAAACCTGTGCCAGCCTTTCCCAGGTGTGTGTATGTGTAAATACAACCTCAAAGAGTGTGTGTGTCAGCTACTTGGGCAGGAACACGAAGCACTGGTTGGACAGAGAGGGTTTTGGGGGTCTTGGCTTGGTTATTCAGCTAAGATCTCAAGCTCTATAGCTTTGGCAGTGGGAAGTCTTACGGGGGTCTGGAGAAAGAGGGAGAAAGCAGCCCCAGACTGACTGTGATCTCTGTGTGCTCTTAAGGGAAATTGCACTTGATGCAGAGAGCTGCATCTGGAAATACTGTGTGTGTACCTGTTATCATCCCAGTGAGCGTCCCCCCACAGGTGCTAGTGGTGAAGATTGAGGCTCCTTGATAACTGGTCCAGTGGAGGGTTGCCACACAAGGTGTAACAAACTTGCCTTATGCAGTGCAGATAAATGCCCTTTCCCTCTTCTCAGTCTCCTGTAAGTTGCTGGAGTGATCTATGCCTGGCTTACAAGGCATCCACAAACTCCAAAGTTATGAATCTCATGCATATTCGTAGGTCAGACAGTATGAGAAATGTAAGGTCTATGGATATGAATTTTGTTTGTGACTTCAACAGAACATGCTGGAGAGACAGATATGTGTTCCAGACACTGCCCCGCCTATGGATCCATATGATGCTGAGTTTGTCTGTTACCTGGTTTAAGTGCAGATTAGACCAGTGGATGGATAATATGAAATTTACACCAGACCTGACACCCATGCCCTTATGGATTGAGGTAGCTTATAAATGCCTGGCCCTCAATGTCCTATTCATACACTAAGTGTCATTATTCTTTTGGGAAAACTTGACTAGGTTTAGAAAGGCCTCCTGCATTGTTAGCCTAGTAACAATTTATGAATCTTAAGAATTATTGTATTCTATGAGCCCAGGAACAGTGGTCACTAGAACTGAAGCAGCCAGTTTTTGGTGGCTTTGTGACAGGTAGAAAGCTTGGCAGAGCTGTGTCCTTTCTGATTTTTACTTTGCAACTAAGGGATTCTGTGCATTACTTCTGGTTTTGGCAGAGCTATGTGCTTTATGATTTTTTACTTTGCAGCCAAAGGATTGTCTGTATTACTTCTTGTTTTGGCAGAGCTGTGTCTTTTCTGTTTTTTTTTATTTTGCAACTAACTAGGGTTGGCACCTTTTAGATGGGCCATATTGGGACATGGGGTGTGACCAATGTCATGCTGGCCACACCCCCTGCTTTAACATCAACACAGGAGTGGTGGAGGAAATGCAGTAGCAAAAGTGAAGCATTACTGCAGAAGCACACACATTACTCAGTTGTAACAGCAAGTAAACATTACAGGAAAAAACACACCACTTATATTAAACAAACAATTATGTTTATTTAAAAAAAGTAAAAACTCTTAAATTCTACATATTACACTAACCATGACTATTCTGAAACAAGAAGACTAAAAAATATACATACTGCAAACAAGCATGATAAAAATGTTTAAACATGCATAATTAAGAGTATGTTTATTGTAAATTAAAGCAAAAAAACAAACCAATGCAGGAGGCTTTTCAAAACTAAATGCAAGAAAAATAAACCTTTTTATTACCATTCCCCAGATTTAATAAACTCTGTGTAGGAATTTTGCAAGACCTACACAGGAAATACCATGGCTGAGTCTGCAGATCCCCCTCAGCAGTGTGCCTTGCATATTAATGAAGGCACTCTACTGAGGGAGAGCCATATACATGGTTACTGAATCAGTGTAGAGGGTGTTTTGCAGTGCTCGGAGATGTGTAACACACCCCCTGCACTGCCAAAGTGCCAGACAGCACTAAAATATTAAATAAATGTCTGTACTTGACCAGTTGTACAATTTATATTTCGGGTGTGTGTTACAGTGTCCATAGCACACCCCCTATACTGTCAAAGTGCTGGATGGCACTGAAATTAAATGTGGAAATGTCATTCTCCCTTTTTTTTATTTAATGTGTGTGTGTGTGTGTGTGTGTGTGTGTGTGTGTGTGTGTGTGTGTGCGTGTGTGTGTGCAGTGTGGCACTTAGCAATAAAGACATGTCAGACATCTAAAAATAGAAACTGGATGCTTTTAATTTAAATGGAAAAGGTCAAATTTAAACTTAGCTGAACAGGTTTGAGTGGCTCGGCGTGTCGCTCAGCAGTGATTAAACGGAACTGAAAGCTATATAGAAATGTATAGCTCAAATATTCACATCCATGTTAACCAAATGATTAGAGTCACAGATTTGTGTGCAGTAGATGCATGGTTCAAACACCCAGACAGGCCATTCATCATGTACATGGGATAGCATTAAAATATACATTTATTTTTTTAAGTAGTTATTGATATTTGTTAACCTGGTTAGTGCAGCTGGTCGAGAAAACCATTTTCAGTGGAGATACAAGGAGAAAAGCTTCAATTACACACAAGTGTCCAAAACATTACAGTCACAGCCCAAGATAACATAATTAAAATACAGAGGGTTAGGTCATGTAAAGTAACATA
The DNA here is from genome assembly GCF_019279795.1 of Protopterus annectens. Classification (NCBI taxonomy): domain Eukaryota; kingdom Metazoa; phylum Chordata; order Ceratodontiformes; family Protopteridae; genus Protopterus; species Protopterus annectens. The sequence goes on along the minus strand of NC_056735.1, from coordinate 524,744,187 downwards.
CATACGCATAATAATAAAGTATAATTAATGAGTAATCAATGTCAATATAATGTTCATTTTAATTTTTAAATATCTAGTTTGCCCTTAGCCAAGCTCTGCTAAGCCAAGCCAAGCAATGCTCACACAGGACGTGTTTTAGCAGTACTTAAAGCACAGCTCCATTTAGCTGGTTTGGGCATTGCTAAACAATCCCAGTTTAAGCAGTCCTCAGCTCAGCTAAGTGGGTTTGCACACCACTAAGCATTGCCAGTTTAAGCACTGCTCAGCTAAGCTTAGTGGGTTTGCGTGGTGCTAAGTGGAGCTTAGCATTTTTAAAAATGCTCCAATGGTGGCAAAGGGCAGGAAAACACCTTTATTTAAGCTGAACAGGTGAGAATATAGCCAGAACCTGTTGGAGTTTAATCACTGCAGAAGCTATGGCTGGAATTGGAGTGGGAATGCACTTCCGGCCTCAGCACTGGGACATTTTGGAGTCCAGGGTCATGGTTGAACTCCTTTGCCAAAGATCATGGAGACAGACTGCTGTAGGGCCAGTACCAGAGCTCTGAATACAAGTTCGAGGGCTGGGACCATCTGGCATGTGACCTTACCACTGCAACTGGAATTCCCAGCACTGATGAGCAGGTGCATCATCATTATGATGACCTGAAGTGAAGGAAGAGGGGAGCTCTTGGCCCACTGGATCCAAGATGCTTGGGATCGCAATGCCCCAGAAGTTTGTAAGTATAGGAACCAATGATTTACCAAATTGCAGTATGAATATCTGATAGGCAGGTATGCATAATGGTGTATTTTCCTCCCACAGCTGCAGAGGAGAGGGCTCGCAACTTGGAGGCCCATGCAAGGTGCTTGGCCAGGATGCACCGAAAGTGTGGTGAGTACAGATATATCTTGCAATATATAGTAATCTAATGAAGAAAGAGTACATTAGTAAGTACAAGTAGGTAGAGTCTGTTGTGAGTGTACTGCTATGAATGTGTACCTAGATCTGGACTGATATAAGAGAGTATTGCCAGATACAGTTCAATATAGATGACAGCATGAAACATGCTACTATGTAAAGAAAGTTAATACAGCATTAATAATGTGTGGGAATGACATGCGTATATTGTATTAATAATACATGTTCTGGTAATAAAGTACACCGGCATTGAAAATATGAAGGGAATACATTAGCTGCACCCCTAATCTACAGAAAATACAGTACAACTGCAGTCAGAATTGTGAACAAATAAAGGTAGTACTGCGTAGATTGTGTGATTACAGATGCATTCCAATGCCTGCATTATGTACATTTTACAACAATAAAGATTATCAGCTGTATACCAATCAATGTGTCATGTCACTCTCAATAAAATTGTGTTCTGCCAAGTGTGTATTCTGGGCTGTTGTTCAAGAAATCAAATGTTATAGATTTTGTGAAATAAACATGGGTATAACACCATGAAGTGAATGAAGGTTGGCCAATAAATAACTGTCACTCTAAAGTGTAGATGTGGAGCTGTACTATAAGATATAATGCAATATGATATTTGTTATGCAGTAAGGTCCAAACCTAAAGTAGTACTGTCTAAGGTATTATAGTGTGTTTCTCCCAGGATTGTCTTGTGTTAACCTTTGAATTTCAGGTATATGCATCCCTGAATGTAGGTAAGTTGATGCAGGCAAGTTGTTCTTCTTTTGGCTTTTTCCCAGTTAGGGGTCGTCACAGTGGAACTCCGGTCTGCTAATGATTGGCAGTAGATGTTTTACGGGTGCCGAGGTGCCAGCTCGATGCCCAACCTTCAACGAAGGCACGCCCATTCTACACATGTCTTTTGAATGCCACTCGACCGCGGGGAGGACATGCAGACTCCATTCAGAAGGCGCTCCAGCCGAGAATCGAATGGGAGAACCTCTTGCTGTGAGGCAACAATGCTACCGCTGCACCACCGCGGCTTAAGCTGATGCAGGCAAGTATGAAAGTGTAATAGCTGTAGAATGCAAATATACCATCTGTGAATGTATAAGGGTCAGGTAGGCAAACTAGCACCCCAATATAGTCTGTGCAGATCATACATATCCCCATCCTTAAGGGCTTAACTGTGTATACCGGCTTTCCAAGTATTAATACACAGTTCACCTACTATCTCTGTCATGCATGAATATCATTCATGTATCTTCAACTGTCACTGCAGTCCTGTGTGACAATCTACCTATATTACTAGGTCACACTTTGTCATCAGGTGAGCTTTAGGTACATATCAATAAGCATACAGCAGTGGCCCATTAGCTCAGTGTGATAAGCAATATATATGTTGTTTATTTTGCAACACAAAAACTGGGGTTTGAATCCAGGGATAGGTACTAAGATATATTTATAGTAACAGACAAGTAGTACTGACTATTTATAGAAACAGTTATGTGTTATTAACAGATTTTCTCCCCACGGATCTTACAGGTAAATAAATGTGTGTAGTAACTGTATGAAGGGTATACTAATGTCTGTGTCCAGATGTAGTAGTGTGTAAACAGCATTTCTTAACAAGGTGACAACACTTCATTAAATATAATGACATGAAGTACAGTAGTATTCCAAGTTAATAAAACAAATTAAATGATCTGTTGTTGGTATGGCTGTATGCCTGGTGTGTCTGAGAATGTTTGCTGACCCCATGCCTGCCAATAATGGCAGGATAAGTATAAACTCTCTGTACTGGGCACAACACATGTCTCTCAATTGTCACACTGTCATGGATAGTGATCACTGCTGCCAAACACCTTGGACACAGATATAAACCTGGTTTAAGTATGCCAGTAGCACACTCACACAACATCAGTGCAGAGTACACCTTGATAGTCATATATGTTCCCCTGACAAGTAATAGTTCCCTGTAGTTATTTACCTGTAGGTGTAACAGCTTGGCCAATACCATCCCATCTGGATAGCTTGAGAGATATGTACATGCTAAAGAAGCTGTAGGCCACTTGTAGACATAAAGTAATGGCAGACCTGTAGTGTATTGAGCAGTACTGTTATGAAAAATATAGCCTTACAACTGGTAATGGAATGCCTTTCTCTTCTCTCATCCCTTATCTGCATCACAAATTATGATTCTTGTACTAGGGATATGGTTCCATTTTCACATATGTTGTTCTCAAAACCTAAAGTTGTGCCTTGTGTTGGATTATTGGTTATATATTATAATGGTTGCATACTAACACTAACATACCTTGTTGAAATACCAGTGTTGGCCTTTTGCTGTAACTGTTACTGGCATGCTGTTACAATAATGACTGTTATTCCATGTATGCCTGTGTTCTGTATGCTATCCATTTCTATTGTTCTGGGTTAATTGGAACACCCGTGCGTGCAGTTACAACTAACGTTGAAATGTTCTGTTCATGTTTAACTAATACACTTTGACAAACCTCATCACCATAGCATGCTTGGGTAGGCCAGTTCTGGTGGATCTGCCTATCCCACCTCATCTAGCCATGGCACCGGATCCCACTGTTTCCATTTTGGGGCACTTGGCCCTCTGATTCCCAAACACCCTTCCCATCCAAGGTGTTTACCCCCTCATATGTCATACACTGCCCTGTCGGCTGTCTTGTCTGTCTGCAAATGTAACCTCTCCTACCCAACTTACCTCCCCAAACATACCAAACAACCTTTCCCCAACATTCCACTCTCTCCTTAAAAAAAAGGGCATCTGTCCCACAAAAAAATATTGTCCATACATAACTCTCCATTTCTCCCTAATTCCAAATTGTCCACAACATGCACACCTGTTGCTGTAGAAGAAATGGAGAACTATAGTCCCTTCCTACACCCATCCAGCACATCCCTACCTGCCTTTCATATTGTTTCCCCCCCTGCTTGACCCGATTTCACCACTTTCTTATCACCCCTTTTTTCTTTTCTTTTTTTTTTGGAAATAGCATGGGTTTAAGCAGGACTAAGCGCTACTTAGCATAGCGACATGGCATGCAAACATACGCAAACCCACTTAAAACTGCTTTAATCAACTTATCTGATTCTGACACTGTTCTGCACATCAATAAAACAACCACTCCTGCCAAGTCCAGAACCCTGTGAACTGCAGCATTGTGCATTAGACCACTAGGCCAACTCAGCTCTGGAGAATTACCGGTCTTTCTGTAAATATATCATGCAGTACAGTGATGTAACATTAGTAAAAATATATACCCCTGTCAAATATTGAACCCAGGACCTGCTGAACTACAGCATAGTGCATTAAACTACTAGGGCAACTCAGCCCTGGAGAATTGCTGGTGTTTTTACAAAGATATCCTGATTACCAGTGACAAAGTACTTCTACATATAATTTGATAAATGACTGTGTACTTGGGCCTGTGATGCAGACACTGAACCAGTAAACAGCCAAAGGCATGTTGATGGATGTACGGGAGGCCTACAATATCAGGTAGAGCTGGCAAATGCACACCCTGTTGCAGAATGTCCACAAATGTGCCACCTACATATGGCATGGTTGCCATCAAACCTATTCTGTGTGTTGAAGTCAGGGCAGACTGAGGTTACAAAAGCATGATAGACAGGTCAGTGTCCCATGTCATACCCATCTGAACACACATGTTCATGCCAATCCTGTGTAACACACTGTATGCATGCACATATGTCTTGTAACTACACCTCCCATAAAAATGACTCAGTAGCTCTATCTGTTACATTCCTAGCATGTCTGACATTTGGACAACCACAGGTCTGGCCCACAGTCCAGTCTGTTTCACAAAAACTACATGCTTGTCAACACACCATAGAAATAACTGAGACCTGCAATGTCCAGCAGAACTGGTTGCTGCTACTGCAGTCACTGCAACTCACAGTAGCACGTCAAAGGCCTGGAGGGTGGGACACATATCACAAATATGAATATGTGTCCTAAATGTCCCCTACCACTCTCTGGATGACACTGCTACTTCACATATGTACCAGAGACACATGCCTTACCTGGACTGGCAGGGGTACCCTCACCCTGGCCATGCTGTGACACAAGAGCTGACAGTGGTCCCTCACTGAGATATACAGCTTGCTGTCCTCCAATGTCTTCGCAATCCCCAGTATGACTCCTGGCCAGAATACAGCAGCTGCAGCCTGCTACACATCCAGCACTATGTTCAACTACCTGCTACAGACCTACCATACCTCCCAAATAGGTAGGACAGGGCATCCACACCACACCCTTGCATAAAGGACTGGCGGAATGTTCAGGTGACAGGGACATGTGTCACAGTCTCTCCCTACAAACATGCACAGATGATAGACCAGCATCAACTGCAGCAGCATGGACATTCAGATAAAAGTGATGTATGACACTCACATATGCCCAACTTCTTACTGATCCCAATGCACATTGTTAAACAGTAACCTGCCACAGAATCAGAAAGTCTGTTAACAATGGCCAAACATAGCATGCAAAACTGTGGACATACCACATAAATCCAAACAGTGAACAGTATTTCTACCTACCTTTTGTGATGCTGTAGCTCTCACACCTCGATAATGTCCTCCTCACAGGCTAGGAAAAGGGCCAAGGCCTACATGAAGGCTTTAATTATAGCACTGTGTTGCCATGCCATTGGCTAATAAAAATGCAACCAGCTGTTCTGGATGCTATTAGCAAGTATGAGACATAGACTGGTGCACAGGCAATCACCTGTTCATGAGCATTACCTACAAAAGGCAAGTTGCTGCCTATAGTAAACAGGTCTGTGACTTTGTTCATGAAGACAGACTGTGATTTCCAAGGTAAACTACCACTGGATTTCTGCTCACAAAGGAGTACAGCATGATGCCAGGCATGTCATAGAATTAACCATGTAATGGAATGCAGATGGGGGATGCAGTCATGGGAAATAGGAATTTCAACAGTAGGTCTCAACAGCATATCTTGGAATGATATGTTGCTTTTACTCTGCTGTCCAGCACCTACAGTCTTCCCTTTTGGTTCTGTCTACAATGATATAGATCACAGCTCTGGTCCCTGAGTCCCCCCAGCAATGGTCAGCTCACATATGCATTCTACTGGATTATCTGTTGAACAATAGTGACAGTAACTACTGGAGGATACAGCTGACATATCACATCATGTACTGTCAGTGAGCCCCTCTCAGTCTGTGAATGTCATACAGGGTTAGTTAAAACATTTTCTAGGTGTCCCTCACTGTTCCTGATGTACTCTGGCTAGGTCACTGTGTACTCCACACCTGTATGTTATTGCCTGACAGCTATGGCTAGCATACCTGATAACCCCCTGCAGCAGGACACCAGATTATAGGCAATAGTAGTGGGAGGACACTGTCTCCACCTCAGCAACAGTGTGTACATATTTAGCATGCAAATGAATACAGTACCAGATATTAATGTACCCTTACTGTATTCTGAGGGGTCTAACATGTCACAGACACATTCCCCACACTCTGGAGACAACCATTACATATTGTCCAACTGGTTTCCAGACATTCACATGTGTCAGGCAGGGGGTCTACATATATCAGGCACATGTACACATTTTGCAAACACCTGGGTACTGCAGATATCTGACACCTATGAGGGGGAACCCTACACCAAATATGCACAGCTCTCAATTATTATGTAGTACAGATGTTGCTGGAATGTCCATGTGCACTTGTTGTACCACTCACCTATTTGTCAGATGTTGGTTATATGACATGGTACTGTAACGTTGCCCATAGGACACACACCACAGTTGATGGCAGTGATAAGTGTGGACACATAACAACGCAGTCTGTCTCAGCACACATGCCATAACTGGTATACCTAAGACCATACGAGGTTACCAGGCTATGGGCCCTGAGCCCCCATATGACTAGGTCAGATGTTAGCCCATGTGCATGCAAGGCAGCACCTGATGCCCCAGTCCAACAGGGACACAGATGGTATCCCAAGGGTGTATGTGCAGTTAACCATCCAGTTATCCAGGTTCTGCCTGCAAAGGAGTAAATAGCTAGCCTGCCTGATGTGGACAGGGTGACCATTCCACAGCAGGGTGAGTGTGTGGGACACACATCTGAGGTGCTAACAAGGCCAGTTGATGTCACACACCAGGTTGAGGATGTGTATGTGTGTGTGTGTGTGTGTGTGTGTGTGTGTGTGTGTGTGTGTGTGTTAATAGAGTGGAGCTTGAGTTGCACTTGTGCATCAGTCCCAACAATGTGGAGTCCATGACTGCCTTGCATGCCAGACAGAGGTCACCTCTGAGGAGTATGTATGAAACCGGGTAGAGGGTTGGGGTTATAACCTATGTATGGTAGATGTTTGAGGTCCTGGTATTACCTGGTGGGGAACCTCTGTGATGTCCCCAGCTGTTGCATGTGCTGTGTGAGGTGAATGACGAATGGGGCATTTTACACAATAATGGGCCTTATTGGGGGGAATACAGGGATGTTAGGACCCCATGTCCCTGGATGACATACCCTTAAGTATGAGGTGGGCCATGTAGAAGGTTTACCATACAACGGAAGCAACATGGTGGTGAAATATCATGTTGCCATCAACCTGTGTGCACAGAGTCCTCAGGACTGATTGTGCACCTAGGATGCTAGTACTGTGATAATATGTGCTTATGTCACTCTCCCCAAAGGGTTTGACGCTGCATTTCCTGGTATGTGGCCTGAGGCCATGTGTTGGGCACCAGTCATGTATCTGCATGACACTCTCCTAGGCAGATGTCCACATCACTAGGGAATCTGGTGACAGCAAACATGGTTGGCCATAGTCCAATGGCTGTGGCCTGTACCTCAGATGTGTACATCACACATAAAAGAAGCCCAAACACAGAACAGGTTATGCCACTAGTTATGGGTCAACCGCTTGAGGTAAATATTGTCCAATGTGGATTAGTTGGGATGTGTCGGCATGGCAGTGTGCTACCCCTATGGTAACATATGGTGTGATGCATACTTGGGAGCATATATCTATTATGGCCAGGTGTGTTTTACTGTCAAAGACTTTGTTCAGGTCAAGGTAAGCAGTGTGCACTGTCACTCCACAGTCCATGGCTTTGGTGACTGTTGTCAAAGAGGTCAACCAAGTTTAACAGACATAACCCCCTTCCTTGACAAAGCTTAATTGTGCATGATGGAGTCTGTGGAGGTTGCCATCGTCCATGTTAATGAGGTACATTATAAACTGTGCTATGGCCTTGCAGAACAGCCTAGTTAGGCTGATGGATGTATAGTGTGACAGATTGGTGGATGCCCCACCTTAGTGTAAATGGGCGACTATGGTTGTTCTTCACATGGCTAGGACAAAGGTGGTAGTCAGGCCTCCATTTAATACAGTGCCTTATGGTGTTTCAAGGTTATGCTTATGGTCATGTAAGATGCATCTTGTGATGTGATAGGCTCCCATGCCAGATATATACCATCTTTCACAAGGCACTGGTAACCTGTTCCCTACATATAGGAGAAGGGGGCAGCTACTGTAAACATCCTGATATACTGATGGGTGGGACATAAGGTGAAGCCTACACTGGTTCTGTCAGGCATCAAACATGCTATACCTACAGCACTGGTATAACTGGTGACCTTGACCACCACAAGTGAGCAGAAGCAAGTGCTTCCTGTGATGTTGCGGACATATATGCAGAATGGGAGATGATTGTCTGTAGTGGATGTTGACAATGTGTGCTCTGAGTTTGCTGTACAGATTTCCAGGAGTGATCCCATTCACTTGTTCACGTTAAGGAGATAATGCTGCAAAATGGGAACCTGCTCCTACTTTGTCTCCGACAGTGGTATGTCATCCCTGTTATAGACATGTATGTATTGCAGATGTCCACCAGACAGGTGTCTGTCTCCTTGCAGAGGATGATGTAGTCCTGTCAGGTATACTCAACTCCATGCATCTGTAGAAATGCACATATAGCACTTTTGTGTATGTGTGGATATTGTTGCCAGTCCCTACAGAGGAGTTGGGGGCCGTGAAGCTGTGTATACCACCCCCAGGAGGTGGTGTTCCACATTGGAGGTGTATTTATGTCTGACCCTAGCTAGATGTGTATTGTAGGAGATAGTGACTGCAAACAAGACCACATGATGGTTGGCTTGCCACAGAGGATGACACTGTAGGGATGCTGCAGTGATAACCTGTGTTTTGTAATATCAACTCCAACACACCTTCACCTCATGTTGGGGTAGCCCTTAGCTGCACTGAGGGGTCTGTAATACCTTTGTTGATATCTCTCTGGCCATTTGTGTGCTGGAATGGGTACATCTTACAATGTATGTTTGGGTCATTCAAGTGACCCCGGATAAGGGTACAGACCCAAATCATAATGCAGTTGATGAGGTCCATATAGACAGAATGGGCTTCCTGGCAGATGTGGTGGCCAGTAGCTGGCAATGATTTGTATAGTTGTATTGCCAATGGTGAACTGCACCTGCAGTGTCCTATGTGCATCTTACTGCAATTTATTGTCCTACACTGAAGAAGGCAATTTTGCCGAAACTAGTCTGTTATGGTACAAAATAAATGGAATTTGAACTCCGTTCTGCCTTGCTGGTCTATTTGGTGAATTTGAGGTGTGTATGTGTGTCATATATACTGAAATCACATGTCCCATGGCATTTCTGCCCACACTCTGGGATATGACTGTATAATAGGATGGCTGACCAGGTAAGGCTGGGGTGCTCTCTGCAGCTTTGAACCATGGGCATATGACTGCACAGATGTCAGCATTTCCCAGGGTTAAAAATGCTTGCACAGAGGGCCAATTCATGTGTAGACTCCTAGTATTTAGCAGCATGGCCTTCAATGTGTGCTACGCTGACAGTTGTATGTTGGTACTGATAACCCCACCACTTGTCCTACTGTAGGCACTATGGGGGTGGCAAGAACCATTGCCAAATGTCTAAAGGCCAGTTGAGACAGATGGAAGCCATTTCTGGCAAAACGCCCATCTGTTGACCATATCATCACAGGGTCACAGGTACTGGAAACCCCTGGAATATCACGGGATAAAAGGTAACATGTTAAGGTCAATCATTTTCTGAATGTATTTCAGCATCAGTATGGGTGACAGTGTAATGCTGCATAAGGCTAGGGACATACCTGCCTGGGACACATAATCAGTGTGCTCACTCATGTCTCACTGCATATAGTTCAGGGACATCATCTTAGGTCAGAAACATCAACATGGACTGTGACAGACTCATGACAGTACCTGTTGGTGAGAGACAGCAGTGCATATGCGATATGGCGGATTCTGTCACCTGACACACAAGTAACTATGACCATCCACATATACTGCCAGGTGAGAGGCATATCAGTGTGGCAGAATGGAGTCTCCTATGTGTAATATGTTTGACATGTGTTGACGCCTTGGTGGCTGTGGGACACAGGTTTGTGCCCATGTGTGCTATGTGCTGTGTAGAGCTGTGGCACTCACATATCCTTTGTTTGTGGAAGTGTATTTTGAGGACCTTTGCATATGTGTATGTGTGTTGTGTAGGTGTGGGTGGTGTATGAGATGTACTTATTGTGTTCACAACCTGTTCGGGGACAGATATGTGTGCTTGACAGGGAGAGAGCTTGGGCTGTAGGCTCCTAATGTCATTGCATCTCTCACACAGTGTGCTCCTTGCTGGTGGTTGTAGATTGTTGTCCATCTGTGTCCATGTCCTTGAGGCACATGCTACACTGTGCCTGGATGGCCATATCAACCGGACTGGCAAGGGAAACTGTAAGACATTGTCCTGCCATATAGTGCATAATTTGAGGAAGGAAGGCCAAGGAGACCTAAGTGGTGGCCCTACACCCCAGGTGCCTAATACAACAGTAGGAGGCTGACACCACTGCATACAATGTAGACAGGTTATGAACAAGCAAACATGTATGCACCTGCAACAGGACAATGCATTTTCACACTGTGTAGGACATGCAGCAAATATCAGGAAACCTCAAGATCAGGAGGGCAATGCATGATGTATTGCCACTATGTTGCTGATAGCCACATACATACTGGTGGGGTATGATGTGGGAGTTAGGGGTGGATAGTGGTGGCAATTGTGGATGTGAAGGGTGTGTACATTATGGTGAGCAATGTATTTGGTGCTGTGATGCGTTCCCCTCTTCATGTCTATCAGGTGGAATGTACTGCTGTAGAACTCCACCTTTCTCAGAAGCTGAGACCACTGCCAAACGTGATGCCCTGAGAGTCCATCACCAGGCGCTGTTGTCAAGGAGTCACCATAACCAACACGAATGCACTGCACTGTGGGCACTGTGGGCAGACCTCATGGCATTGTTTAATCATGTGGGCCAGCATGACAGGAGCTATGAGCAGGTCTGACACCGGGCCACTGATCTGACACAGCATGCATGGCAAAGGGCCACAGCTGTGGTCAGGGACTGTGCTGGCACTGGTGGAGTTCCTGCTGAACAACAACCACTCATGGCCACAGTGGAGTTCCTGGCAAATCTGGGTTCAGCAACCAGCTCACAAGAATCAATAACACTATATGTCTGGGTGGAGGTAGGTGGCCCAGCTTCCACAGTCAAGGAGTGTCCAATTAAACACCCAGTTGCCATCACATTAATACTGTAGCATTCATAGTGGCAGCCTTTGCATACCTGTATACATATGTCAGGTCAATCTGCATTTCTGAGGAGGTTGTAATGCACACGTGTGCACACATATTGTGAATATCAGCACTGTGGGTGTACTGTACATGTTGATATATGTACATATTATCATGTACCAATGCCAGATGTGTGTCTGTTGACAATACCTCTACCACACAAATCCATAGGTACTCTGGTGTGGCCAGGGACCATCATGCTGTAGCTGATGCATGTTGAACTGTTTTGTTATGGCTCATCTATACTCTAGGCATGTTAAGGGCTGCCAGTTTGCCATGGACACAACTGTTAAGCTTAGCCATATTGCAATACTTGTATGTTCACTTGTGGAGGGGTTCACTGCAGTGCATTACATTGATAATCACAGTAGCATATTTGCACAAGCTGTAACATATTAGCACATATTTTTGAAGGTGTAGTTAGTCTGCTATAAAGGGGTGCATTACTATTGTGGAAACAGCTGCACTGTGTTTTTGGTGAAGGTCCAGCATATACATGACATGTCACTTATTTCAACATTAATTGGTCATAGCTGCACTTCATGTTGTTAAGGGCCTCTCTTGTGTGTGTCTGTTGTGCATGGCATCAGTTATAATGTGTGGTCTGTATAATGCATTTGTGGCACCTCACCTGTCATACCTCTCAACTGTCCCTGATTTCCAGGGATGTCCCTGATTTAGACTACAAATTTAGCTCTGACCCTTTTAATCCCTCCTAAAACTGGTGACTTTTGGAGGAAAGGTGGTGAATTATACTCAATAAATAATGGCAGTAACTAAGAGGTGTAGATTTATTTTATTTCACAAAATGTATAGTAATTAACATTCTTTTATTCTGCCAATGTGTCAAGTTAATAGTATGCATATTTTAAAAATGCCCTTGATTGTCCCTGATTTTTTCTGGGTTTGTCCCTGATTCTGTTGAACTATGTCCCTGATTATTTAAGAGCTATGAATTGTGTGTGTGTGTGTGTGTGTGTGTGTGTGTGTGTGTGTGTGTGTGTGTGTATGTGTGTGTATGTGGATCAGCAGACAATATAGTACAGGAATTAATGTAGTCATGTTGTCTTCCCCTCACAGGTGACCATGGTGGTTGGAGTGTGTCCCCCTCACAACCTGATGTCACTGTATCATCAGATTCTGATGATGATGGTGGCCATAGTGAGGCACAGATGGGGTTGTTGGGGCTGAAGCTGGCCTATGGGTTGACTTCCCACTTCCTCCCCCAGTGGCCCCGCACACAGTCAGTATGCCCACACATACCCAGTCCCCAGCAGCCACAGATATTGGACAGTCAGAGGGTGGTGGCATCGAACAGGAGAGTGTGGTGACTATGGCATCTGTGACTGTAGACACTAGCCATAGCTAGAGAGCAGATTGACAGGGGTGCTTGAAGGAGGACTGCTGCCCATCCAGCACCTGTCAGAGATGTCACAGCACAAGTCACCCAATGCATGTTTTGGTCCATCATGGAGGAACAGGCACGGTATACCAGATGGATGCTCAGGGTCATGGATGTCACACTGCCTGGCATGCAAGACTTCATCCACAACATTGGTGTTGGCTTATGTAATTTCACTGATGTAGTGGATTGACAGCTGAGAGCACAGTCACACTCCCATAGTGGCAGTACCATCAGCAGTACCGACAGGAGGGTGATGTCCACACCACAATGTAGCAGGCACATAGGTCCAGCAGACACTGATCACCATCACCAAGTAGTACTGCATCTGGCCCTGGGCATGGTGGTGCCAGTGCCACTCCTGTCAGAACCATTTCCCATGTTTATGTCCAGAGATGGTAACTGTCCAATCTGCCATGTATGGTCCACAGTGTCCAACATACCCTCATATAGGGCTGGCACATGGCTTGACTGTGTACATGCACACACACATCACTGTCACATGCAGATCACCAGCAGACACACTCAGCTCCTCTCCATGGGCCAGCTGACCAGTACCCCTCCAGACACACACACAATGTCAACTGTGTGGCACAGCCTAGGCCTTTGGCAACCCCACACCACACCCTGTACATGTGATGATACCTGTGCCACACCCCTGTCATCCATACCATTGTTGCAGGGACATGCTAATATGTGTCTGATGCACAGGGTGAATATAGTACAGTTAATTGCAGTTTGTAGTGCAGTACTATTATGCCTGGTAAGGTGCTGTCTGCTGGCAATTGCCATGCATACACATCAAAGTTTATGTGCCTTTGTGCCATGATGCTGTATTGCTGTTAGTATTGCTGAGTGACTGTTGTCTCCCAGAACTTATTCTGTTGCTGTTGCAGGTGTCTGTGTGTGTACATCATGGGGACCTGCTACCAATACAGCAGCTCAGGATGGCATAGTGGCAACACAGAAATGTGACATCGCCAAGGTACGGTTGTATATGTGCATGGTTACCTAGGTGCGTATGTGTAGAACAGTGTGTGAGGGACAATGGAGATGGACATTGTAATCTTGCATGCATACCCCTTGACACAGCATGCTACTCTTGATACATGTCACATGGGAGTTCTGTATGATCATAGGATCATAGAAAATTACTACAGTAATGGCCTTGGGCCCCTTGCAAGCCTAGCCATTACTTTATACCTGATAGAAATCATTGATCAGAACATATTACCCTGTCATTGAGGGACACAGGTGTGAACCCTGGGACAGATTTGCGGTTAACCATCCACTCATCATGGCTGCAGTTGATAAGGTTCTGCATGGTACTCTGTTTGACATGTCTGAGAAATGGATTCCTGTGACATGACAGCCTCTGGGAGACAAATCTGTCTCTCCAGCAGGTTTTTTTTGATGTCATATATCAGATTCAGGCCTGTTGTGCTGGTAATGTGCAAAGACTTAGACTAACATATATGGGACAACTGTTGAAGGGCTGGGCACAACATTGCCATCTAGGTGTGCCACAGCCCACCTGTGGACAACCTGTCTAATATCAAGTGAGCCACTACTGAATCAAGGTTGTCTGCATGGAAGAGGTTTTGGAGGCCATAGATTAAGTTTATGGGCATTACTATGGTCTTTCCAGTTGCTGCAGATATGTGACTAGGTACTTACCAAATGAGCCATGGTACTAAATTATTATTGTACTGACTGAGGACTATACAGAGGTAATGTCCACCTTTAGTCTGTATGTACTCCCCTTACCTATCTGGTGAACCATGTACAAGCCTTTTCTGACCATTGCCAAGACTTGATGGCTGAATGCAACCGTGTCATCAACCTGACTACCCAGGTCTCTCAAAAAAGGATGTGGGTTTATGGGGTTGCCATTGATGTGGGAAATAGTGAGGCTATGTTCTTGCTGTATGGTATGATGGCACTGTTTCTGCATTCAGCTCGATGCCAGGACCTTGGTACCATTCCATACCCAATGTATGACCCCATTGAAGTGAGTTAACATCAGTTGGTGGGTCAGTGACAGACAGTGCACTATTTACAGTCACCACAGCCTTAGGGAGTACCTACAAATGTGGGTGGTGGCAGTTGGCATTCATGCCTAGATACTTGGGGTCTATATTACATGATCAAATGTTTAGTTAGTCGAATAACTAAATGTTGATCGCAAAATGTCAAAGACCCAAAACTGGGAATGGCATTTTCCACACAGGGAAACAATACCATTGTCCCATCTAAAAAAAAGACAAACAAACACAAATTAAGTGGGGGGCTTCACCCCCACACCCCCTAACTAACTATAGCAACTGTGAGATTGCTCCACTTTGTAGAAAGGGCAAAATCCTCGTAATGGCCAAATGACTTGTGGAAACTTGTTGACTGTGTGGAAACTGCTGTTCGTGGTTTTGGGTCTTTGACATTTAATGAGCGACATTTAGTTAATTGACTAACTAAACGTTTGATCATTTAATATAGACCTGATACAGGTGGGTCATTGGGAACAGCAACTACTCACAGGGCCTCCACATGTCTACATATTGCACTCACATGGGCAACACAGAGTAGGGTTGCCACCTTATCAAATGCGCAATGTAGGACACTTCTTGTGGTATGGTGAGAGTTGGCAGGACAAACCATACCCACAGGAAGTGCAATGGACAGGGGTTCCCTTGGTTTTCCAATATAACAGCTTTTTTGTGTCACATTTCCATAGCTCATGCTATTTCTCATTACATTAAGGTACTTCTGATGTGACATAACTTCTTTATGCAACCATTACACAACTTTAGGAAATGTTTGTTGTCCTATACTCCTGGGACCTCTGTATTGTTTGAGTTGTTTTCACAGATCACATCTAGCCAAACATGGACTGCAACCTGCCGGGTGGGACAGGTGGTGGCCTTACTCTCACCTGTACAGATTTCTGAACAGAATTGTAGGTCTGTTTGTCATAACATTGTTGTTTTCTGGCAAATTAGTGAAACATGATTACAGACTGACATTAGACAATAATGATAGATAGTTTCATTTCAGACTTGTCACAACCTACTGTTGTACTAGGCACCGTCTAGGTTACACAGAGTTGTGTACTGTCCATATCTGTGGCCTTCTGTTTTCTGTTGTCTCTGGCTTTGTCCAGCTTTCCTGTAGTAAGAAATACTGACATCGGGACAGTCTGCAGAACTACTGTAGGTGTAGCTCACATACAAGATAGTAGATGCAGCCAGTCTCAAACCATGGACCCTATCAACCACAGTAATGTACTTAGCCCACTAAACTATGATAGCCACCAGTCAGTGCAGTGTATGTTCTGACACTATTAACCACACACATACATAGCACACTGACCCCTGCATAGTGTGGAAATGGAACATGTTAGCAAGTTGATTGGGTCAGCCCTGGGAATGTGTGGTCTGCTGCTATTACCTTGCAAATGCAGATGCTTGCCTCATATTTTGGGTTCCTTTGTCATAAAATTGTTATTTTTCTGCCAAATTACTGGCAAATCATTAAAGACTGATGTTAGAAAATAATGACAGACATTTTAGTTTTAGGCTTCATACCCTTCAGAAAATTCAAGCTAATGCAAAACCTGTTATTCTATCTACTTTCTAAGTTTGTAAGTACAATATTTAACAATTGTCCCTCTTTTTGGGCCTCTGTCCCACTTTTCTTTATGGCTTTGTACAGATTTCTTACTCTAAGAAGTTGAGAGGTATGTAGGGGGCCCCGATATTGACATCCACATCTGTCCTATGACCCCGCTGTTTTTAAGTTTCTCAAATAGTGCAGTGGGTTTTGCTGGCTTGGGGCCTACTGCATATTCTGGGGCACTCAATATTTGGCAGAGAGTCCCTGTTGTCCCACATAGCTGTCCCGGCAGCCCACTCCATTCCATTACATACATGCAACAATACCATACATATGCTATCACAGTCTACTGCCCTATTCATTTGTTGTTATGAAGAGTGGCTTACCCTGTGCCTGCAGCATTTGAGAGGACAGTGTTTCAGGTCTGACTCTGTCAGATGCATGCAGTACACAGTCTATACATGGTAAGGTACAGGTAGTGTGGTGTGGCTGGCATATTTTTTACTGTGTATGTGAGTCATAGTGAGGTGTCAGTCCCTGGCTATCTAAGTTGTCAGTGCATGTGCTGTGTGTTGCCTCTTTGCCAAGGCCAGGCCATACTGGGCACACCTACGTCTATCTACAGAGACAAGCTCAGGCTGTTCCGAGACCGAGTCCCCCTGTGCCTGTGGGGAACTTGGCAATGCTGGGTGCCTGTGTGTCCCTTCCCTGTGATGTTTCTGCTGCAGCTGTTTCCACAGGATCATATTGT
Source organism: Protopterus annectens (assembly GCF_019279795.1). Lineage (NCBI taxonomy): Eukaryota > Metazoa > Chordata > Ceratodontiformes > Protopteridae > Protopterus > Protopterus annectens. The sequence goes on along the minus strand of NC_056735.1, from coordinate 524,726,797 downwards.
GTAGCATGGTACATACTATAAATGTGTGTGCACATATGGCTGGAGAGTACTGCAGGGGTCCACCGGATATGTCAAGGCTCCAGAATCATGACTTGAGCAGCCCAAACACACACTCTTTTATGTTCCTAGTTTGTGCATGTTCCTCATTATGGCATTCTTTATTCAGTGTGTGTGCATTTCTGATGGATGTCATCATCCATGGTTCCAGTGCATAGCCAGCATCTCCCAGTAGATGGCCATATGGGAAGTCCACCCTGGCAAATGTCTGGTACACGTCTGATGAGTGCCAGATGTGGGAGTCATGATAAATGCCAGGGCTGCCAGCATACACATTCATAATGCCCTGGGCATTATGAATGTGTGTGCTGGCACACACACACACACACACACACACACACACACACACACACACACACACACACACACACACACACACACACACAATTCCCTGGGCATTACACGCAATCTGGCAGTTGATGGAGTGATACCCCTTGCGGTTGACATAGACTCTACTCTCCTCATTGGGTGGTGCTTTGATGTGCATATGAGTACAGTCTATGGCACCCTGTACCTCCAGGTAGTGTGCTACATGGTGGAAAAGATGCATATTGCTGGTCCTCTTCTCAGGGGTGCAGGGTAAATAAATGTGCTCACTGGCATGTGTTAGCATGATATCCAGGAACTGGTGGAGTACCCTGGATGCGGAAGCCTGTGAGACCCCATCATGTCCCCAGTAGGTCTTTGGAAAGTGCCTGTAGCAAGTATTCTTAAGGTTACACATACCTTTGTTTCCACTGCGATGGTTCCCCTCTGTTAGCTCTGGGTCTGAGGTAAGGGTGGCAGAGCTTGGTGAGTTCCTGTAGTATGTCCCTGTCTGTAGCAATCTACCATCTCCAGCTCGTGTAGCCCCTGAAAGGTGACCCAGAGCCTGAACACTCTTCTTCTCAGTCTGGGCTTATTGTCAGCATCAGCATCATCACTGACCACAGCCTCTAACACATACAGATGTAGCAGAGCAGCAGTAGCCCCTACCATTTTTTCAGTTAAAATTCCCGTGTGTGTACTCCAATGGTGCAGAGTATGTGGGAAAATGTAGATTGGAGGGTGTATGCATACTTTATACTGGTGTGTTGCAGATACAGCCTGTGTGATTGGCTAACTATGATACATTCCTTCTGCCAGGTATATTACTGGGGGTTTGAATGGGCCAGTGTCAGTGGAACAGAGCTTATCAGTCATTTATAATTGATTGGGTTTCCCAGGCTATTTCCTTTTATTTTTTTTTAAGCACTGCGGCACGCCATGCAAACCTGCGCTGGTAGTGTAAACATTGCTCAGCAGTTTGGAGCCTCCCCTGTACATGGGCACACTTAGCTTTTCTTTAACCACCTAAAACATGCGCCGTGAGCTAAGCATAGCTGAGTTGTCTGAGACATGCCCCCCCCCCCGCTTAGCTGTGCTTAGCTGAGCACAAACAGGCACTGCTAAGCTCCAATCTGCTTTAACATACAGTGACACACACCCTTTTGATGTTAGCTATCCGTTATGCTTACACCAACACAGTTCTAACCCTGCCATGATTAGTACCTATGGACACGGTGGCCCTTTTTGCTATTCAATAACCCTGGCTCATTTACATGCACCTAATTGCATATACCCTGGATGCTGCACTACACCAGGGCCTATCTCCTTAGCAACTATTGTAACCTGCCATCGTATGACTCTGCATGCCAGGCACTATAATACAATACCTTTACATGGCTTTAAATGTCATATTTTACACTTTTTATATATTTTTTTGCAAAATGGCATGTTTGCGCTTCATTGCGTGCTGCTTAAAAGTGACATATGCATTTAAAAAAAAGTTAAATTTTTCATATATTGCATTACATTTTTAACTCAATGGCCATAGTTTTGGCCATTTGCATGCCTACTGTGCAATATGTACCATTTTATTTTGGCTGTTACAGACCATGTTTAAATGTTATACTCCGGTACACGGTCTGTAACCGCGTACATTTTTTATGCTTACACAGCACCTATACAGGTGCCTTTCTGCTTGCTCAATCACAAAATCACCTAATTTGCATGGTTTTCACCAGCATATGAGGTGATTTTAATTCTGTGGACACCTCTGTGTCCACACACTCATGCACGCCCCCAGTCCTGTTTCCTGAATCGCCTGGTGGCCATATTCCATGTTCAGGCTGTAACACTATTCCTACATGGAGAATTGCTCCATGTAGACTTTATTGAATTGCCCCTATATTTTTTAATATATATTTGATGTAAAATAGTTTGTCAGCCTAATGTTTCAAACTTGCTGTAGTATATGTTAATGATGTTGGAGGATGAAGCATTTTTCATCCAAAATATAACACTTTAAAAAAATAACCAGGTATTTACTTTATTTTTTGGTCCCTTACTCTTAAATCGTTTGGTTTGCTGGCAGTCATTGGAGATGGAAGTTATTAAATAATAACATACATTTGACTTTCAGACTTTTATTTCCTTCAGTTAATTCATGCTAACACAAACCTTTACTTAAGTTACTTTGTAATTTTATAATAGCAATAATTAAAATCTGTTTCTATTTTAGAGCCTTTGTTCCCCCTTTATTTTAGGCTTTATCCTGATTTCTAGAGCTGAAAGTTCCAGAGGTATGCAAACCTCTTTACTGTTGCTGCTGCCAGTAGTCATCTCACTCTCTGCACACACACACACACACACCCACACACACACACACACACACACACACACACACACACACACACACACACAGTCTCCTCTGCTTTTATGCACGCTTTCACTCACCATGCAGACAGCAACATAAACACACATATACACACACACACACTTTTTTCCTGTTTCATTTATTTTTTTTGATTTGCTAAACAGGAAAAGTGCTGATTAGCGAGTGTAAAATAATAACTCATTTGATCTTTCTCTCTTATTTTCATACACAGATTCACTCTCACACACAGACATAAACACAAACACACACGCTTTTTTATTTTCTTTTTTCTTTTTTATTTTACACTCGCTAAGCAGCATAAAGTGCTGTTTAGCAAGTATAAAATAATGGCGGCCATTAATTTTTTTCTTTCTGAGCTCCACAGCAGTGTGATATGCTGCCATGAAGCAGTGGACTAATTTTTCAGTATGCTTCCCCCTTTTTTAATTTCTTCTAGTCTTTTGGGTTTCGAATACCATGATGGGAAGGGACTCAATTCCTAAGTCAAGGTATAATTAAAGTTCATAAAATTAGTACAATTTCAATCTTTGATGTTAGCCAGAAGTGCTCTTTGCAGCACCCACAACGTGCCCAATAATGACTCCTTCTGCAATTTGTAAGGAGTTACATGTATAGATAACATATGAAAGCATGAATGTAAATTTGTTTTTATAAGACCAGTTGCTCCTACTACTGCTGGAACTGTCGGGGTATCTTTCTTCCACATTTTGCTAATTTCTTCCTGAAAATCCTGGTACTTAATGCCATTGTGTTTCTCTGTAAAAAACACACTGTAGTCACTGGGTGTAGCAATTCCAGTAATGCTGTTTTTGTCTTCTTTTCATGGACTACTATATCTGGCTTTCTCGCATCTATTTTTGAACTGTTGGTAATGGATGATCCCATGTGACATAAACTTCATCATTTTCTATGATGCTTTGTGGCTCATGTTTCCAGTGTTTTTCAGCTACTTCAGTATTGCAATGTTTGCACAATCCTCACTGCAACAATCTTGCTATATTATTATGCCTTTCGGTATACAGTCCTTCTGCCATTAGTATATTACAACCAGCAACAAGATGTGCAACTGTTTCCAAGTCTGATTTACAAAACTTATATTTGTCTGTTTCTCCCATATGTTCAATGGACTTTGTAAACCAACTTATATGTAGTCCACTAACTTGAGACGCCAATATTAACCTTTCGTCTTTTGGTTTAAATTCATCTCTCCCTAACCATTGCAAAACTGTAAGTTAGGACAGGAAGAATAAATTGCTTTATAGCTTGGACTTTGTTCCTAGATGTCAGTGCTGTTTTTAGAATTAATTTACGCCTTCTAAAATATTCCTTACTGAATTTTATTACCATTTCTTATGTTTTTTTGTTGATCCTTCATCAGTTCCCAAATATTTATATACTCCCTCTTTCTCAAGATCTTTTATGTCACATTCCTGTCCCAAACTGATGTTTTCTTGGTGTTGCAGATTTTCTGCTTTAAAGGCTGCTTTTGTACATCTACCAAGACCAAATGACATTCTTATATCATCTGAAAAAGTTTTGACCACTTGCAGTTGTGCTTTCAGTTCCTCATCTGATGAACTATACAGTTTTAAATTGTTTTCTGGGAGCCAAATTATAGCTATGACCTAACCTGTTAAGTAGACAGCTTAATGGGTTAAGGACAAGACAAAAGAGCAGTGGTAAGAGTCACCCTGGAATATCCCCCTTTTAATTTTTATCCCTGGAATAATAATTTGTCCTTTATCATAGCTTAACTGCAGAGTGGTTTGCCACTGTTTCATGGTCACTGTAATGTAATTGAACAGTGTACAGTGTATCTTATACATTTAAGCACTCCTTTATCCATGAATTTGGGATACTGTCAAATGCTTTTTTATAGTCTGTCAATGCCATACTTAGATTATTCCCCTTTTTACAGTTCCCCATTATGACTTTATTTAACATCAAATGACCCTTTGTTCCATTCAGCTTTCTTTTATTACCCTTTTGTTCTATTGTCATGATTAAGTTTTCTTCTAAATGACTATACACTCCATCACCTTCAATTCCAGTGTATATGTCATCAGAAGGCAAGTTATTAGTCTATAGTTTTCAGGATAGCTTACAGGTTCGCTCTTAAGTAGGAGTATTGTATTTCCCTGTTGTTAGCCAGGCTGGTGCCTCTTCAGGGTGTCCATACAAATAGTTCTTAATCATGGCTAAATCTTCATGTAAAGACACTAATACTTTTAACCAGAAGTTAGGTACTGCATATGGGCCTTAGGTATTCAAATTAGGAGCTTTTCTTAACTTTGTTTCAGTCTGTCTGGTCGTTACTTCATCCTTTTGCATATCCTGTGCATTTAAACTTCTTATTCTTTCTTTTGCTTCTTCTATTCATTTAGCATCTTTGTTATGTTCCATATGGTCTTCATAAATTTTTGTCTAAAATGTATCTATTTCTTCTTTTTTTGGTGTTTTTTTGATTCCTTTTGCCTTGTTTCCCAATTCTCTATAAAACTTTTGGTGTCATCAATAAATTGCTTATTTTGTACTTTTCCTTTATATTTTTCTGCATATCTTCTAATGTTTTCTGCCTGCACTATTTTAAGTTTATTGTTTGCAATGAAGCATGCTAGATCCTGATCTGTTCTGATACTGTGCATTGCTTTTATCAGGTCTATCTTTCTGCATATTTTGTTGATCTGTTCCTTCTTCTATACTCTACTAACAATGACACTTCTTCTCTTAATTGCTTTACAGTTTTCTCTATTTGATACGTCCATGATGGTAAAAAAAAACCAAAGTAATCCAACCAAGAATCCAAAAGAAGGAGGAAGAATTGAAACCAAGATTCTTTTATTCCACAGCAATGAGCACTTTCATCCAAATTACATGGACTTCTTCAAATTGCCATTGTGCACACAACTCTTTAAATACAAGTAACAAGTCACAAGTCAAGTTAACAAGCAAGCTGGTTAATTAGTGTGCCCACTTTGCAATTTAAATAGCCCTTTAAATACACATAGTTAAGTTAAATCATAAAAATACAAGTAATTTTTTGTGTAACCCACATACATTTTAAGTAAAAACTCTAAACAACCTATTGTTAGTGTACATAACACACACAGCCTCTAAACGCCTTAATAATTGAACATTGACAGAATATAAATAACAGTTGAACAGCAATTCCTACACAGTTTATTTTCTCTAGCTTTGTAAAATCATTAATACCCCCCACGTGTGTTCTAAACAGTACAGCCATTTCCATATACAGAAAATTCACAGGTGTGTGTAAATGTATGCAAGCACTTTGTAAATCAAAATAACAATAACGAAATATAAAGAAATGAAAAACTGATGTAAACACATACTGTAACCATAACGACAGAGAAATACATCTAGCATGAAACAGAACACATTACATATTGTTATTGTGGTAATAGATGTTCAAGTCCTTGTATGAAGGTTGACATTGCTAAAAATAATTACAATAATAGGCAGACTTCAGCCTCAACAAGCTGGCTAGGGAAACATTCTCATTTAAACAACACTGAGAAAGTGCAAGGTATGTTCATAGATTACCTCAACAACACCACTTCTTTTTTACAATTTACTTTTAAAGTTAATGTCCAAAAGATAGCATTCTTGGACATAATTTTGTACAAGGATATGGAAATGAAGAAATTGGGGTCTAGTATCTTTCAGAAAAATACGTATTCCAACACATTACTTCATTTTAATAGTTATCATCCTTGGCACCCCAAAAAAAAAAGAGTGCAATTACAGGACAAATGGTACGAATTTCTAGGTTAGTGACAACCAAAGGTTTGAGAGGGAACTGTTTCATTTAATTGGAATGTTGAAGGATAGAGACTATCCTTTGAGATTATTGATTAAAATTAGAAATGAGATTATGAAGAAATGTTCGGTAAGGTTTACCCCAATCTTGTTGACCAAGGAAGGTACATCATTTAATTCTATCCCTTCTACCTACCATGAAAAAGCTGTGGTGTTGCCTTATAATCAAGAAGATACTGAATTAAGATTGGTACTTAACCACTGTTAGGATTGTGTATTTAGTTAAGAAATGGAAAAAGGCCTGGGTGGGAGACCTAAGGTCACTTTTAGCCCAGGCAAAAACCTCAAGGGGCTTCTTGAACAACACAAAGGTGACCATGAGGATGATTATAGATCTAGTATGAATAAGTGTAATATGTGTAGATTTTGGAAGGTTACCATTGTAGTATTCCATGCCCTGGGCACTGTAATTGTAATACCAAAATGGTTGTTTACATTGCTACCTGCATGTGCTGATCTGCCTTTTATGTAGGTAAAACTACTTGTAAGTTAAAGGACAGGATAGCCGAACATGTTAGAGACATTAAGAACAAAAAGACTACTAGTACATTGTACTACCATAGTTTGTTATGTTTTCATTTTCAGAGATTTATATTTTTCATTATTGACAGGTTAGTCCACACTGACAGAGGAGGCGATGTTAAAACAGTGCTAGAAATGAGAAAAAGTATGTGGCAAATAAGACTGGATGCCACTACAATCCATGGGATTAATGATTATTGTTCTATAGCCAGTGTTTTGAAGCTTAGAGCTTCCAACATATAGAAAATGTTCCTTATTTTTTTGCTGCCTGACTGTATAATTTATACTACTGTAAGTTTTAGGATAGGGTTTTAGTACTTGTTTAATTTGTTTTTACTAGAAGGGGTGTATGGGTTGCTATCTTGGTAGTTATATGGTTAATTATCTTTAAAATATAATAGGTTGTATTATTAGAATGATTTTTATGGACACTTTTTTTTAATTAATCATGTGACCACTGGATCTAATTAAGTGGTGGTTTTACTCAAATGATTTACTCTGATAAAGCCCTGAATATATGAAAGGGTAAAAGCATTTAGTCTTGTTTTTGACTTGCATTTATTTGTTCTTTATTAAACACAGTTCCGTGACGGCACTTTTGTTGTGGCATATTTATTTATTTATTTTTTTATTTTTTAACATTCTTATTTTAAATCCAGTGGTTCCATGGCATTACATCTAATCAGCCATTTAAGTTCTTTGTACTCTAAATAATCATCACTTGGACCTCCTCTGGAACCTAGGTCAACATGATCAGTAAGGCAATATTAAAATATTAAAATAGTGCCTATGGTGTGCTTTTACCTGTTTACTAAGTGTATTTTTTTCATCCTATGTATGTCATATTGGTGCTGGTAGAGCCTATTCTTTAATGCTCTGTTAGTTTTCCCTATGAAATAACTGTCACATAATTGGCACTTGGCCATATATACCACTCATTTTGAATAACAATATATATATATATATATATATATATATATATATATATATATATATATATATATATATTTTTTTTGTTAACCTACCATAACCATATCCTGGTATCTTGAATCTCTCCCCTTCTGCTATAAATTTACACTGAGCAATTTCCATACTTCACCATACAGCCTTCTCTTTTTTCTAAATGCATTAATTCTAATAATGTCTTAAAACTGATGTCTTTTTTATAAATGATACAAGGCTTGTCACCTACAATGTTCAAGTATTCACAGTCAACTTTGAATAAATTCCAGGTTCTTCTCAGAAAACCCTGTATCCCTTTGAACTGCAAACTATAGGGAAGGATCAAGGACAATCAAAATTATATGCAAAAGAATGTGAAAAACATCAAGGTATGTTAAAGATGATGGGTTACCCAGAATCTTTTGTACAAAACATTGGGCCGGATTCACGATGGCTTGCACGGAGTCTAAGAGTAGAGTAAGACTCCATGCAGCCATCATGTCCGACGAGTGATCCAGGAACAGCCTGTAGGGGCATGTAAGAGAACTCCTAATACGGCTCTTACACGGACAGGGCTGGGACATGCAAATCACCTCAACTGCAGGCGAAAGGCATGTACATGAGATAGATTTGCGATTCAGGAAACCTGAACCTGTCTGAGTAAGAGCAGTGTTATTTGCAAAAATGTACTCAGTTGACAACTGAGTACCATTCTGCAAATAGCAAAACGGAGCCGTGACAGCTCCAAATAAAGGTTGCATCCAGTGCAGGAAGCATGCCAATGGCCAAATATATGGCCATTGGAAATGTTCCCTGATGCAAAATTAAAATAAAAATAATTTTGTTTTGCTGATTTCCGATGTTTAAGCGTAGCGCAGCAACGTGCAAACGGGCTGCGCTCTAAAACACAGAATACTACAAATTAAAACCCACAAATGTGGATTTTATTGAAAGTGGTAATTTAAATGCAAGGGAATGGCAGGCTGAAGACAAGATGGCCACCGAGTAGAGGTTGCTAAGGGGGGAAGCTCAGTTAAAGACATGTAACCAAGCATTAGTAGGCACTCCTATGTAAATGAGTGTTAGGATAGTGAATCACTAGTTTACATAGCAAATGAGCACAGTAAGTGGAGTGTAGGAGTAGGATATGGGGAGTAACAGAGTAGAAGATAGGTGACACCACGAGGGGGGTATGTATGAAAGAAGTGAAGCTCATTGGAGCAGAGTGGCATGTGTCCGCTGTCATTTAGACATCATGGAAAGAGGTGTGTCAATAGGTAGGCTAGGGAAAGCCAAGAAATGGAAGGTGTATGCCGTGGATAACACCAAAGTTTCTTGTTGAGCAGGTATGCGCGCGTGTGCACGCGTGTAAACCCGAGTAAGACAGTGTGTGCGCGTGTAAGCATGAGTGCACGCGTTTAAGCCGGAGTAAGCATGTATAAGGCTGTTTAAAGAGATGTAAGTGCGTTTGCGCTGGTGTGTGCATGTTTCAACCTGAATAAACAAGTTTTAGTCCGTGTAAACATGTGTGCATTTGTGTGAGCTGCTGTGCGCGTGTTTGCGCTTGTGTGCGCGGCGCTCCCCCCTGAGGAAACAGAAAGGAAAAAGGAAGCACAACAAATAGTAGGAAGCTACCAGGGAGTAATAGCAGAGCTAGCAGGTGAAAACAATCAGAATCAGGCAATTACACAGGCAGTACACTAGCCCAGCCCAGCCCAGCACTTAAAACTCAGCAAACAACTTTCCACTATGTTTTTCTCAGAGACACTGCAACACTGCAGTAAGCTAATAGAAGTGAAAACTGAAAAAGCTTTAATGAGACAAAGAAATGTTAGGGGCTTCCATTGCTGTTATAAGGCGACATATGCAACATGCTGAGGGTGGTGACAATGGAAATGCTGCTGGACAACCCACAGTGAGGAGACGGAGAAGAGTGTACAGGCCCAGGGTAACCTACCAGGGGCTACATGAGCTGGAGATAGTGGAGCACTATAGAGTGGACAGAGACCTTCTGCAGCAAATTGTTGAGCTGTGCAGGCCATGCCTCACACACAGAACCAACAGAGGGGAACCCATCCCAGTGGAAACCAAGGTATGTGTTGGCCTAAGAATATTAGCAACAGGTACCTTCCAGAGACCAACTGGTGATATGATGGGGATATCACAGGCATCAGCATCCAGGGTACTACACCAGTTTCTGGATGCCATGTCAGCACATGTCGGTGATCATGTATATTTCCCCAATTCCCGTGAGTTATTGGCCAGCAATATGCGTCTCTTCCAGCAAATAGCGGAATACCCTGAGGTAGTGGGTGCAATAGACTGCATGCACATACGCATCAAAGCACCAGCTGGTGAGCGGGGTAGGGTCTACTTCAACCGCAAGGGCTTCCCCTCCATCAACTGCCAGGTCGTGTGTGATGCCCAGGGCATAATACTGAATGTGTGTGCAGGCTGCCCTGGAACCTACCATGATTCCCATATCTGGCATCTGATGCAGCTGTACCAGACATTTGCCAATGGGGACATCCCACATGGTCACCTAGTGGGAGATGCTGGCTATGCACTGGAGCCATGGCTGATGACACCCATCAGAAACGCACACACACCTGAACAGGAATGCCAAAATGAGGCACACGCACAAACACATAATGTAATAGAGCATGTGTTTGGGCTGCTCAAGTCACGGTTCCAGTGCCTGGACACATCTGGTGGAGCCTTGCAGTACTCACCAACTACATGTACCCAAATTGTCACGGTATGTGCTATGCTACATAATATGATCCTGCGAAAACAGTTGCAGCAGGACCAGCATAGGCCAGGGCCAAACAGCCCACCACCATTGCCAAGGCCATCACAGGCAGACCGTGACTCGGAGGACGAACAACCTGAGCCTGCCCCAGTAGGCAGAAGGAGGCATGCCCAGTATGCTTTGGCCTTGGCAAAGAGGCAATGCATAGCACATACACTGGCTCAGTAGGAACTCTGGAAATTATATCCCTCTCCGACTCACACATAACGTAAAAGGGATGCCTAAGTTGACACTACCTGCTTTCAAACATGTGCAGGGAGTGTAGTATGTGCATCTGACATAGGCAGCCTTGCAGCACCACCTAAGGCATGAATGCCATGTGTTAAGCAATATAAAGCAGTGCGAAACAGCAATTACCACCATGTAGCATATGCAAACAAAATCACACACACCGACTAGCACAACTGTGGTCAATGTTCAGTAATATTGGGCAACGTCCAGCAATGTTGGTGAATATTGAGCAATGTCGGACAAGCCTGGTCTAAGTAGGGCATAGCTGAACAAAAGCCAACATGCTCATATTTGCTTAACAGGCCCTTAAGCAGTCTGGTCTGCTCAGTATGAAAATATAAAGCAGTGATGGGCCTCGAACCCAGGATACTGTGCATTACAGCCAAATTACTGAACCACTAAACCATGACAGTATTTCAGTGGTCCACCTGTATGGTGGAATGTTGATAAGGCTATGCAAAGTATTCCATGGAAACCCTGCAGGCACAGCATAATCCTTGTTGAGTTATGACACAAAGGTGAGTCCTGCAGTGAGAACGGAACCTGACTTCCAACACACACAGTACAAATGTTAATATTGGTCATGTTCGCACATATTAGCAAATGTAGTGGACCTCAGATAGCAACATACTGAAGGGTCACACTGGGCATGCTCACACACTTGAATAAATGAGACAAATGTCAGGCAACAAAACATGGAATGTCAGAACTGGGCATGCTCACACACTTAGGCCATGTCTGAGTACAGCAGTGGGCCACGCATATCTGGCAGTTGCATGTGTTAACCCAGGAACCTGTCACTATACAGCAATCCACCCTGTGCACACAATTATATCACAACAGACACATCTATAATATAATGGAACCCTGTCATAATCAAAAATGTTCTGCAGATACTGAAGTTTTTCATGGAAACTGGTAAAGCAAAGATGATAAAGACCAGCAAATATTATCAGCAATAAACATTGTGCATCTTGAACATTAGCATAGGTTTAGAGGTCGATACTAGGCTATCTGCCTTAGGGCATGTACAAGCCTAGCCAGAGTGTCTTTGGCATTTGCAACCCTGTCAGATTACTACACTGTGTGTGTGTGAATAGTAGGTCACACAAGATAGCCCATGTACATTTATGCTAGTGTGCCTCTGTCTAGCAGGATCACAGAAGATATCCCAGGGGTAAATATACAATCACCCATACAGTTGTCAAGATGTCTCCAGTAGGTGGTCAGTGGGTGGCTCTGCCTATGTGAAACTGGGATTACATTCTGTAGTGAGTGTAGCCTCTGGGATAAGAATCTGTCCCTCCACAATGTCCTATTAACATCTGTGCTGAGGTATATGCCCCTGCAGTGTGTAGCTCCAAGGGAGTTGGATATCCTGAGGTGGAGCATGTCCATTAATTCTGGTTTGGGTATAGCTGTAAACAACAGGCACACATCATATCTCAGTAGGTGGTAAGCGACTGAGTAGAGCTGGAGGTACTGCATCTGAACTATGCAGGGCATCTATGTGAGTCCCTAGATTTGCTTGGTGAGGACCTTCTGTGGCCAGTACAGTTGCTGCAGGTATCAAGTAAGGTACACCCCAAATGTGGCATTGTAACCAAGCATGGATGTGATGAGTATAGGGGCACAGTGACCTCACTCGATCTAGATGTGAAACCATATGGGATAAGGTGGCACACATAGAAGGTTTGTCCAACCACTTTGGCAACGTGAATGTTAAAGGTGACAGTACGAACAAGTGATGTCCCCAAACCCCTAACAACTCCTACCGTATGTAATGGAGTACTATCTATGTGGTAATGTGTGGGCATGTTGTTACTCCCAAAGGGGATGACTATGCAACTAATGGCATTTAGCTGTAGGCCATGGCTCAGGCACCAGTCATCCATCTCTGTTAGACCCTGATTGAGTATGCATGTGGCAGCTGGAGGGTTGACCATGGCACCCAGTTTGCAGTCATGTGCAAACATGTTCAGCCATATTCCCCCTGTGATAGCCTGTATTTAAGACAAATATATACTGAACAAGAGGGATCGCAGGACCAAACTGTGTGGGATGCCATGTGTAACTGGTGTATAGTCAGACATGGCATCTGCAATTCTGACCATGTGGGTGATATCCCTGATCTAGGTATCAATCCATTGTGTGAGATATGTGTCCAAATTGACGCTGGTGAGCCTATGCATAATGTCCCAGTGGGTTATTGTGTTGAATGGTTTTGCAAGGTTCAGGTAGGCTGTGTGGACAGCCGTCCCTATGTCGATGGACCTGTTAGCCATTTAAAGAATACCTACAGGTTTAAGAGGCACAATCTTCCCCCAGCAATGCTGAAATGAGTAGGACACAGTGTCTGTAGGTTCCCGATGTCTATGTGTAGGAGTCCTATGACAATATGCTCCATAGCTTTGCAGAACAGGCTACATAGGCTTATAGGGCAATATTGTCTGAGGACCGTTGTGGCACCAACTCTGTGGAACAGGACCACTGTCGCAGTACGCCATTCCTTGGGTACATATCCTGTGGTAACTCCGATACTGAAGAGTAATGTAATGTGAGGGTTGTGTTTGTCATGATGCTCGTGTATGATGCAGGCTGGGACACCATCTGGTTACATTGATACTGTGATGTACGTTGTGGGGAGGGCAGCACTCACCTGTTACTGTGTGATGTCAGGGAGGTTATACTCTGTTGGGATGGATAGTTGCTCCTTAGGGGGGATGGGTGGGAGACATCTGCACTGAACCTGTTTGCCAGGATGTGGGTTCAGGGTAGGTTTAGTCACTATGCAGTAACTCACAGCATATCAGTGAGTGTCCACCCAGGTTCCTGACATAAGTGAAGAAGGCCATGTGATAGTCCTATGTGTCAGGTGCAATTGTCTGGTAGAAGCGGCCCTTAGAAAAGTCCATGAGTGATTGTAGCTGTCTGCTAGTACAGATCACAGATGCATTCCCAGTCTGGGATTGTGCTCTATCATGTAGTAGCATCCTCCTGATGTTGTACAGCTTATTATTGGCTGGGGTCTACCAGACAGGTCCCCTGCCATTGTAGTAGTGGGTCTTGTTGTTATTTGGGATAGCACAATCCATGCAGTCCACTAGGTGTCCATAGAATGTGTATGTAAAGGATGCAGCAGTGTGAGCTGTATATGGCACTGTCTCAATATCTCTGAAGGATACCACCTTGCTGAAGTGAGATGTTGGCTCATGAGAAGTTCACCAAGATTACCCAGGATGGGTGTGTGGAGGATATATGTATGTTCTGTGAGATACATGTATGTTCTGACCTTACCAATGAGGGGTATATCGCTGGTGTGGAACATAGAGTCCCCATGTTGCTGATGAGCAGGTCCAATATGTATTCCCCCTTGTGGCTGTGCTGAGTCATTGTGCCAAAGCACATGAGTCCACAAATTGTAGTGACTGTTGGGTGAGGTTGTCGGGGCTTGAGTAGTATCCCCAGTCAATATGTGTGTATATGAAGTCACACAATATAATGGTGTCTGTGGAGACCTTCATATTCTCCATATTTCCCACAAAAGCCGAGTGTGGTTCCTGAGTTTGGGAGTGTGTTCTGTAGCAGGCAACAAACTGAAAGGCAGTATTGCACAATGGTAGTTGTATATGTATGGTCTGTGATGCTTTGTGCAGTGCTACTAACCTGGAGGTGTGTGTATCTGTGATGTATATGGATACTCCCCCTAGTTGTGTTGTCTGTTCCAAGTCTTGTTGTCAGACAGCATGGTATGAAACATAACCTGGTAGTGCTGGTGTGCATAAGCGAGCCTGAACCAGGTGTCTGTCAGTGCACAGATATTGCTCTCCTCCATACTGAGGAGAGTCCTGAGTGGCCACAGTATGAGGTTAACACAACTGTTGTTGAGCAGCATTACCCTTAGTTTCATTTAACCTGTGATGTCTATGGAGGTGGGTTTGTCTTCTGAGTCCTGCTTAAAACAGGCACTCTGGTGGTAGCAAGAGCCTTAGCCAGCATACCAAAGTCCAAGGGTGACAGGTGCAAGCTGTCCATAGTGAAGCTACGTGGCATGTTGAGCATGTCACCATATGCTGACAGACACTGTATCCCCTATGAATGAAACAAATTTGTTAGCCAACTGTTAAATGTGATATGTGTGTCCGTATACTGTGACATCATAATTGGTGGGTGTAAGATGCTAGACAAGGTCAGGGTCATACTTGCCTGGGCTACATGATCAGAGTGTATCTCCATGTATCATGCCATGTGGTCCAGGGAGTAACGTCTGAGATTACACACACCAGCATGGACAATGATGGTGCCAGTCTTGTACTTGCTTTGGAGTGATCTGACTGCCTGTGTTATGCGGCAGATCCTGGCACCCAACAGACAGCCCAAAGTGACTATTTCCTTGTCAGGGCTGGTGAGTGGTACGTCAGTGTGTCTGAACATAAGTGTCGCCTATTACAAGTGTATTAGGTGTGTTGTTTAGCCTGAAGGGCAGTGACTGTGTGGCACACTGATATTGTGAACTTTGTGATATGTGGGTATTGTAGTGGGGTAGCAGGTGTGTGTGTGTGTGTCTGCTTTGGAGGTCTCTGCTGCTTAGGTAGAGTACATTTACAGCATCCGAGTATGCCAATGTGTGCTAATGTGGTTTGAGTGCTGTTGCTAGATGATATGTGAGACTGACATGTGGTGTGTGTGGTTACCTTCACCACCTGATAGACTGTGCCAGTCATGGGTCGAGAGAGTTCAGCTCCCTGTATGTCTATATAGGTGCATCTCACACATATATCTGAATTTGTCGGGAGGAGGAGAGGGTTGTCTGTGTACATGAGGCAGATGTGACATTGTGTCAATATCACAATATCCACCAGCTGGACTGAAGAGTACACACAAAACCAACCCCTGGACATGCCATGATATTATCATGACATACTCTGTAGCCTGATCACAAAGGATCAGTAGGGTGTTAAGCATGTAAAAGAGTATAACATGGATTAGTGCTCACGTTCATTAGTGTTTTGTAAAGCGGAGCTGAGAAGGAGTCCAGACTGAATCATGACACCTCCTTCAGCTATGTCATAAATATCAATGTACACCCATATATGTCCTGAGTCAGGGCCAACTGTACCTGAATGTCAATGCCGACATCATGACAGACAGGCCCATATGTACATACCCATCCCCCACTGACAATAGTCCACATCATCATACCAGGAGATATCACATGTAGAATGGATGAGCAGCTACCCCCACTGCCAAAAGCATGGCAGCAGGTGGAATACATTGATTCCCAATATGTGTCATGCACAAACTACAGAACAAACAGATCATGCACCTGAACAGTCAGCTGAGCCACACCACCTACACAGGATGTGGAACCGTTGAATGTGTCACAGCTACATATGGCACTCCCCACAAGTGTTGGTGCACAACACACCATGGGAAGTCAACTCCAGTATGCCTATGAGGTCTGATCTGCAAGGTCATGGAGTCCATCATGGTTGCCGTCATAAACAGAGCTATTGGAAGCTGACATACACACAACCCTACCAACTGTGGTATGTTCATGTGCGGTTCATGGTTACCAAACATGCTAGACTGTTTGCAAGGCAGCCACCCAGGACATACATCAAAGAACACATCTACACATGTGTTACATAGACTTTGAATAGCCCTTTATCGACATCCCAGACACATGTAGTATCCACAAAACCAAGAAGCTGTGCATAAATATGTGTTGACATATGACGGAATGTCAATGTGTCCACAGATAGATCACACAAGGTAAGGATACTGAGGTCATGTTCAAGCTGTTGACACCTGCTGACCCACATGGACCATTCCTGGAATGGCATAAAACAAAGTGTACACACATCACCATGTCCAGTCTGATGATGTCACCATCCTACAAATACAGCAGGAGAAGGGAAACCAGCCAGTAAAGCAAATAGCATGCAGTGTTAATGCGTCACTCTCTAGTATCATAACATAGTTGTTAGGTAGGGGTTTGAATCCTGCAAACAGTGAGTGTGTGTGGGTATGGGGGGGGTTGTGTGTATGTGTGCAATTGTCTTTGAAAGGAGTGTCCTTTTTGGAGACTGTGAAAACACACTAAAAGAGGTACATTACTCTTTGGAAAGTCTGATGATGTCACCATCCTACAAATACTGCAGGAGAAGGGAAACCAGCCAGTAAAGCAAATAGCGTGTCATGTCAGTGTGTCTCTCTCTAGTATCATAACATAGTTAGGTAGGGTTTTGAATCCTGCAAACAGTGATTGTGTCTGTGTGTATGTGTGCAACTGTCTTTCAAAGGAGTGCCCTTTTTGGAGACTGTGAAAACACACTGAAAGAGGTACATTCCTCTTTGGAAAGTCTGATGATGTCACCATCCTACAAATACAGCAGGAGAAAGGAAACCAGCCAGTAAAGTAAATAGCGTGCCATGTTAATGCGTCTCTTTCCAGTATCATAACATAGTTAGGTAGGGGTTTGAATCCTACAAACTGTGCGTGTGTGGGGGGGGGGTGTGTATGTGTGCAGTTTCCTTTGAGAGGTGTTCCCTTTTTGGAGATTGGGAAAACACAGTAAAGGAGGTACATTCCTCTTTGGAAAGTCTGTTGATGTCACCATCCTACAAATACTGCAGGAGAAGGGAAACCAGCGAGTAAAGCAAATAGCACACCATGTTAATGTGTCTCTCTCTAGTATCATAATATAGCTAGGTAGGGGTTTGAATCTTGCAAATGCTGACTATGTGTGTGTTACTGTTGGTCAACGCAGTATGAGTTTTGCTTTTACTATGGTATGACATAGTATGATGACAACAGTAAGTGCATTGCAGACATCAGGTATTTGCGTGGCAAATATATATGTGTACATGTCCCCTCAATCAGTACATAGGTATGAAGCCTGCATACTACATGAATACATTTATTTCCATTGACAGGTTGTGCTGCTGCTTCTCAGATCATAGGTCACATATGTATGTATGTGACACGGCCATCCACTGTTGTGTTCTGTGGCCAAGGTCATCTGTGACACACACATCCATGACAGTTAGTTAAGAGTAGTGTGAGTGAGGGTATATGCCTGGGGTATATGTCAGACATGGTCATACACAACAAAGTCTGCCAAGAATGGACAGTCTATATAGGTGTATGACTGCCATGTGGATATGCATTCAGGCCTCTAATGTCTTATGTGATACACCTTGGGACTCCACAATACCTATGGATATGTGGATACCAAGGGACACATGACATAACGGGTCCCCTTTACATTACCGACACGACACTTCACCGACACGCGGAAGACCGAGATGAAATGACCGACAGGTAAGTTGATCGAAAAGGTGATTTGCCGACAGCCAAAAGACCGACAAGGGTAATGTGTGAGCGCGACTCGGTAAGTGTGCGATAGTAACGGAGTTAGGAGCAGTCAGGTAAGTGTGCGATATTGTGGGATTTTGGGTTAGGGTGTGGGAAAGGTGAGTGTGTGGTAGTGTCGGAGTTAGGGTTCGGGTAAGGTAAGTGAGTGATAGTGACGGACTGTAGTTTAGGGACGGGTTAAGTGAGTTAGGTTTAGAGTGCGGGTAGGGTGAGTGTGCGATAGTGACAGGCTTTATGTTTCAGGGTGGGTTAAGTGAGTTAGGGTTAGGGTGCGGGTAGGGTAACTGTGCAGTAGTGTCGGACCTTAGGGTTAGGGTTTGGGTTAGGGTTAGTGGATATGTCATTGTGTGTCATGTGTAGTTTACATTGTTTGTGTCGGTGTAATTGTGTTCGGTTTTGTGAGTTGTCGGTGTTGTGTGGTTTCGGTTATTTGGGGTTGGTGTTTTGTGTGTCGGTGAAGTGTAGTTTCGGTAATGTAAAGTAGACCCGACATAACATGGGTCTGTATGTACACAATGGTACCCGACATACATGTTGAGGGCTACCATGTGTGTGGTACTGATGGGATAGTATGTTTAGTACATGAGGATGACTATGGCATAGTCGGCATACTGCTATACAGCATGTATCACACAACAGGTATCTGTCTGTATGATACCCTTGTGTAGGATATGCGTCCCATCCAGGGAATGCATTGTAGACCAATCCATGCATTCTCAGATTTGGATGGACACATCCCTAGCGTGTCTGCATGTACCTAAGGGGGCTATATGACACACAGGTGTGGTCACAGTAATGGGTGGCGGTCATCACCACTGGTTAGTGTTATAGTGTAGCACCGGAAGGATCCAATTTATACTGGGTTCCCTACTACTGTGTGTCATTTGTCAGGACATCATCCAATGATTGCTTATAGTCATGCTGTTGAGGTTGTGTATACTACCAGACCGCAAATCATTGACTGATATTAACGGTATCACCTGCAGCATAGTGTCAACCCATGTCATATACACGTCTACCCATGTTATTACATAACTGTAGTAGAATGCATACTGGCCATTGAAAGATGCAATGAGATGTTAGCAATGTGTACGACAGGGTATGCCACATGTCCCATGTGTCCACTATGCACGTACATCCAGACAGTGCACACCCACCATGTTCACAGATGTACACTTGCTAATCTGTACTGCACACATCACACATGTACTGTCCACTCACTAACACATGCTGGCAACACATCAGCCAAGTGGTACATGGGTGGATAATACATAGTCAGACCTAACAGTGGTGTAAACAATGCTACATTGACAAACAGAGCTTTGATGCATAATGTTTGCTCAGATATACCTACAAGGACGTAGTTACACTTCCTTCCTTGTTGACAACTTGCTATTATTGCTACACTGCTATAGTGTCACCCTGTGCATCAGCACCATGTTAGCCTGTCCCTCCATCGATAATGCAGATGACAAGAGGCGGCACAGGTATCATCATATGCATAGGGCATTTTTTGTTTGCCAGAGCCTGACATTGATCCATCCAATCGACCTGTCTGTGTGAGTGTGTGTGTGTGTGTGTGTGTGTGTGTGTGTGTGTGTGTGTGTGAGGGACAACAGTACAGCATGGACCAATGTTGATGTAATGTGTGTGTGTATGTGTGAGCCCTAGTTGTTTGGTTAATGTGTGTGTGTCTACATGCACACAGCTCCACCATGTGGCTGCCATATATGGTGGTTTGTGGGACAGCCACAGACTGTACCTGCTTGGCTGTACAGATCACTGTTTCCAGCCACAGACACAGTACCTGTGCCTGGCAGGGGTGCTACGGACAGTATCGTGTACCAACCCTGACTGGGTACTGTCATCAGAGGCAGAGGTATGATGACTGGACCCATGTCCCTGCTGGGACTGGCCAGAGCCACGTGCACATGGTCTACTGGGATGGACAATGGACAGGCCAGCTGGGGCTGGTACTGCCAGTATGGGAGCAGCTGTGAACTGTGGGCCATTGCTGGCAAGCGTCAGCGTCGACGTCGCAACCATCCCGCATGGTCCTGGCTCGAGGAAGACATGTTGTGGAGGGCATCTATTGTCTCCCCCCAACGTCTATCAATGACCTCGATGTACTTCTGGATGGCACCGGCAAGGTCACGGATGCTGTCATTGATATCAGTGTAATGTTCCCTCTGCGCCCTAAGTTCCTGCCTGGTGTACCGTTCCATACGTGCCTGAGCCTGCATAACAGCTCGGAACATAGTGGTCGTTGTAAGACCTGTGAGGGTACGCCTGCCAGGGGCAATATGTCCAGTGGTGCTCCCCCGAGAACCCCTGGACCTCCGCCTATGTGGTACCATTCTGGGTCTACGGCTATGGCTGCTGTGAGAGGATGCAAGTGCCATGGGTACCACACTCTCCTGGTTAATGCCAACTGTATGCTGTCCCTCCCCTATGGCCATTGGTGGTGAGGGATGTATTGGCAGTATGAGTGTGCGCATAGATGGGGTTGAACACTGTGTACTGTCAATTGGCGGACCAATGACAGACCCTGTCAAATCTCCCTGTGCTAAAATGCATGTAACATCATCACCACTATCCGTGGCAGTGGTTTCAGGTCGCCTGCTGCTTTCGCCAACCCCTACCTCAGCACCTGTGAGAGGAAGACAGGAAACACACGTTATGGTCTGCACATGCACACATGCACACACGAACACATGCACACATGCACACAGGAACACATGCACACATGCACACAGGAACACATGCACACAGGAACACATGCACACTCCTCACTACAGCAGATACACACACACAATAGAAATCCAAATAATACTCAATACTGGTTGAAGGTGGGTGATGGTATCACAAGGCAAACAGTCACATCACACATGTCAGCATGCAGAATAAGTGTTGATCAAGTCCATGCAGTGTGAGTGTAGACAGACATAGTTAATGACAGTGTACATGGCTGTGGTGCATGTGTGTACATGTTCAGTGATTGCCTACACCCTGGAACATAATGTGTACAAGGACACAGCATTTCTGTGCAAGTATTATAAGCTCTACAATATCCTGTGCACCATCACACACAGGTATACATACCATGGCTGCATGTGTTATCTGTGCGTCAAATGGATTTCAATGTCTGATTGCAGTGTCTGTGTCTGTAGCAGATAATTGTGGACACAGGTGTAGCACATGCATGCTATGTACACATGTAAACATGATGGGATACCAATCCTGGACATGGCCATTGTAACAGTATGGGGTGTAGTACTATTAGCCATCATCATCATGCATCATGTGGTCACTCAAGGGCACTAAAGTGTGCTAGACCACCGCCTAACATGCTGTACCTGAACCGCAGTGCCATGGCTAAGTTCACAATTACACAGCCATGTTGCACAAGGACTCCTTGTAATGCATGTTATATTTCTTTATTGCAATGTATTCCTATGGCATTCTTATTTTCCCTTTACATTCACTCCTTGTAATGCATGTCATATTTCTTTATTGCAATGTATTTCTACGGCTTTCCTATTTTCCCTTTACATTCACTCCTTGTAATGCATGTTATATTTCTTTATTGCAATATATTCCTATGGCTTTCCTATTTTCCCTTTACATGCACTCCTTGTAATGCATGCTATATTTCTTTCAGCACCAAGTTATTGTATATCTGCTGTGGCTTAGTGGTACATCATGCAAACTGGTGAGTCCAAGGTGTGGGGTTTGAGACTGACAAGGGTATTTTATTTTGCTGCTGAGCAATACAAGGGCCTTGTCATACAGAGTGGCAAAGACACTTTTAAGCAGTTGTAAGTGAGTTGGTGCAGGTTTGCGCGACGCTTAGCGATGCTAAGCAACGCTTAGCTTAGCTTATTGTATTTTAGCAATACTAAGCTAAGCTTAGCTTAGCTTATTTTATGTTAACAATAGTAAGCTAAGCTTGGCGTAGCTTATCATACCTTAGCAATACTAAGCTAGGTGTACACATGCGCACACTGGTGCAAACCCGCTTACTACTGTTTACAAGTGCTTACTCCCGCTAACCCCTGCGCTCAAGTCTTTGACAGAAAAGGAAATGGCGAGATAGGAAAGTGGTGATAAAGGGTGCTCAAAGAGGGGAAGACAGTAGGGAAACTAGCTTGGGATGTACACAATGGGTGTGGAGAAGGTCCATAGCTGCCCATTTCTTTACCAGCAACAGCTGTGCATATGCAATACATTAGGTGGGATATTTGAAACCTTCCACCCCTGAGAGAGTGGTGAGGACATCTAAGTATGTTGTACTACCAATTATGAATATCAGGCACATGCACTGTTTGTGATCTGCTATACTGTCATTAGTACGTTACTCACATCTAAACAGTGTGTGGTTTGTGCTGGCATTAGCACAGTCTGCTCAGGATGACTGGACATATTTCTGTACTGTGTATGCCTACCTACACCTTTGGTTGTGCCTGACTACACTGGTATATAGTACCTTTGGGTAGGGGTGCAGAACTGCAGTGTGCATTATTTATTATCATGTGATGTTTATCTTACTGAACATGCAGAGTTGCTGTGTACCTGTAAGTCTATGAAGGCTTGTAGTCTGTCTGAGTAGCTCCCACCTGTGGACATATCCAGATGGTAGACAGAGGTCAGCCTAGTATTCTTTGACTGTGCACCACAGCAGTCTTTTCAGCACCTGAACAATGGCATTGTCACAGGTGGTTGCTAGCAGTACATGGCTACATCCTTTGCTATTTCTGTGTTGTACTTCTACATAAGGGCATGCTTGTGGGATTCATTCTACAGCTATTTGCAGAGTGTGTAACAGCAGACAAGCTGATATGCCTGTGTGTTTCTGACTCTTCCAGGCCTCAGGTACTCTCATGTATATATTTGAACAGCCACAGAGAAAGGTACATATAACTGGGATACACCTGTGATATAGTTTAGACATTTTGCAGTTCAGACTTTGGGTGATTCAGAGCATTTCTATTACTACACCTTTTCTGACGTGCAAGCAGTGTCTACTCTCACTTATTGACATTTGTTATTAAGTGAGATTCAACACCTTTCTACCTTCTGTTAGTACATTTCACAGGGAGTCAGAGGGGCACAGCTAACATTTGTTTACAAATCAGGGTCATCACTGTAGAGCAGTCACTGTTGGGAGGTCTGGCCTGTGACCTATGCTAATATGCCATTGTGTATCCTGCTCTGATACTGTGTGGGGTTTGTAAGCTGCTACTGTAACCTTATTCCCTACTGGCATGGCTGATTCTCTTTTCACAGTCATGTCATGCAATTCAACAACACCTGCTGGTTCAGGCCCACAGAACAAGATTTGTGTTATGCCATTCCTATTTTCCCTTTACATTCACACATGGTAATGCATGATAAATTGCTTTCAGCACTAAGTTATTGTATATCTGCTGTGGTTTAGTGGTACTTCATGCAGACTTGTGAGTCCAAAGTCCCGGGTTCGAGACTGACAAGGGTAGTTTGATTTTGCTGCTGAGCAATACAGGGTCCTTGTCATACAGAGTGACTAAGGCACTTTTAAGCAGTTGTAAGTGGGTTGGCGTGGAGTTGTGCGATGCTTAGCAATGCTTAGCTAAGCACACACAAGCTCACACTCGCGCACCCCCGCTAACTACTGCTTAAAAGTCCTTACTCCCGCTAACCCCTGCGCTAATTTCTTTTATAGAAAAGAAAATGGGGCGATAGGAAAGTGGTGAAAAAGGGGGCGCAGAGAGGGACAGACAGTAGGAAAACAAGCTCGGTATGTGCAGGAAGGGTGTAGTGAAGGCCCATAGCTGCCCATTTCTTTAATAGCAACAGCTGTGCATATGTTGAAAATTTGGAGTGAGTTTTGAGACCTTCCACCCCTGAGAGAGGGGTGAGGACAACATAGTTTGTTGCACTGCCAATTAGGATTATCGGTGTACATGTCCTATGGACATGTGTGCAAAATGGGAAGCTATGTATGGGGCGTAATTTTTGTTCGGGTACAGATTGCCCTTTTTTTTTTTTCTTCAGGTGAGAGTGGTAAGTGAGGTAGGGGAAATAGGTATATTTGGGGAGGTAGGTTGGGGAGGTAAACAAACAAGACAAACAAGACGCATACAGGGGTGGAATTTGACACATGGGGTGGGTGAACACAATTTGGAAATCGCAAGCCCATGAGCCCACAAATGGTAACAGTGGTGCAAACGGTCCTGGGTTCAAACCTTGTAATTCTTTTATTTTAATACTGTCTAGACAGGCTAGGGGGTGTGGCTGTGTTTAAGCAACTTAGCTCTACGTTGCTCCCCTGTGCCCTATGGTTGGTGCCCTGGTTGGCGCGGCGCACACGTCCGTGCAAACACATTGCGCTAGGTAAAGCATTTTTAAATGTTGGGCAACTCTATTGCACTGGGTAAAGCACTATTACACTATGGGCAACTCTGTTTAGCTGGGTGAAGTGATATTAAACTATGGGCAACTCTGTTTAGCTGGATAAAGTGCTATTAAACTATGGGCACATCTGTTTAGATGGGTATAGCACTATTAAACTCTGGGCACCTATGTTTAGCTGTGTAAAACGTTGCTTAACGGCAGGCTATTATATGCCTGGGTCTTTTCAAAATATATATTTTGTTCGCTGATACATTGGCCACGTCACTGCTTTTAATAAAATTTTAATCATATTTGTCTGGTATTATTTCAAATACTGATTTAGAACATAAATAAGAAGGGGAGTGGTGGGACTCGAACCGTGAATGCCTTCTCTTTGTGCATACGCTTTACCATTACGCTACTGCTATTTGGATTCATTTGCATAAGTAGTTCTTATATGCTCTTCAATGTCACAATTGCTAACTGTGGTTAAGCAATGGGCACACTCACACAAATATGCGCAAATACGGGCAGCTATATTGTGGATTTAAAAAAAAAAATACTTTTTTCCGTTTTATAACTCTGATTGGGGTTTACAGTGTCAGGGAGTGTGGTGTTGGGTGCAAGTACATTTGAGCGGACTCGCTCTTATCTGTTGACATTATGCTTTTTAAAACCTTGCAGGGGCGTGGACTTTTAGACTGCTCGGCAGTCGGACACGCCCTCTGCTTGCCTACTCAGTCCATGTAAGAGTTACAGATGAGTCAGCATGCCCTCATGCATATTCATGGCACGCTGACATCATGCCATTCAACTGCAGCCTCTGAGTAAGACATATTAAGTCTTACACGGAGGTTTTGTAAATCCGGCCACTTGTTTCTGAAGTGTCTAGAAAGAGGGAGCAGGGTATGTACAAAGCGTTGGTTCTGGTGTGGAACTCACTCACTGGGCAACAGATAAGATTGCAAGAACCAAAGTAACAATTTCAAAAGTCCTTCATCCTTCCCTATAATTTACAATTCATTGAGATACAGAGTATTGTGGGGAGAAACTAGAATTTATTCAAAGCTGACCAGGAATACTTGAACATTGTAGGTGACAAGCCTTGTATCGTTTATCATTTTCTAAACATTCTGCCACTTGCACATTCTCTTGTTGGTGGTTGACTGTGATGAAGCTGCTGCTCTCTTCATTATTGAATCTGTACTTACCTGATATGCAATATATTTTGCAAAACGGTGTTAGTAAGATGCAATGGAACATGAAAGAAATGGCTAGAAACACTGGCATGCAAAAGAACTGGCTAGAAAGACTGGCACGTGAAATAAATGGCTAAAACACTGGCATTTGAAAGAACTGGTTTGAAAAACATTGGCATTTGGAAACTGTCATAAAAACATTGGCATCTGAAAACTGTCATAGAAACACTGGCATCTGAAACATGAAGCAGTTTGTAAAGAAGTTCTATGACAGATTCACTGAAGACCTGAAGAATGGAGCATAAGGGACTTAATGCTGCAAACCATTTAAAAAGGTAGAATAGTTATAACTTAATGGGGGGAGCATGTTGGCCATTGAAAACTTGACATTAACACAGCTGGTAGAACACCAAATACATTATGCTTACCACTGAACATGCCTCCCAGCCCTCCGAAAAATAAAATTATACACATAATTTCACTTTAAAGTACACATTGCAAATCATCACTAAAAACACTCTAAAATTAAATAGAATGCATAGCAGACCTCAGAGACCCCAATTATCTCCAAACACAGCAATTAAGAAAAAAAGAAATAATAGACCTATACCATCAACTTACCCAGCACAACAATGAGAGAAAGTACAGGCCCAACAGCAGCACAGCCATACTGACATTATAATCAAAGCAGTACATTTAAAACTTATTGAAGACAGCACAAAAGATAAAATACACAGATTTCAGCTTATAAAAGCAAACTATCCTGAAACAACGTTGACATGTTTTAGCATAACTCCAAATGCACTGTGTTAACTTCCGAACATGCATCCCCCCAAACAAAAATAAAGTTAAGCAAACAGTTTCCATTTTAAAAGTACTTCTAGCAAGACATCACTAAACAGATAACCTAAAATAAATTACAATGCACAACAGACCCCATGGACCCCATTTACCTCCAAATACAGCAATTAATAAAGAATATAGAAATAAACCTATGGCAGTAATTTACCCAGCACAGCGATGCGATAAAAGACCGGCCCAAGTAACAGAAGCACAGCCATATTCGCATTATAATCAAAGGAGTACATTTTAAACTTACTAAAGACAGAATAAAAATAAAATGCACACATTTCCCCTTATAGAAGCAAACTATCTCAAAACAAACAGCCAAAGTAACATCTACCTAGTAGAATGCCAGGTACACTATGTTTACTTATGAACATGCCCCCTCAAAAAATAAAAAGTTATATACACATGAACATTTTCACTTCAAAAAGTAGTTCTTGCAAGTCATCACTAAACAACCACTATAAAAAATACCCAAAGGAGAACTTCTTGAAGACAGCATTAAAAAATAAATTTCACACATTTCTACCCAAAAAGTTCAAACTGTCCTTAAACATTTCCATCTGTAAACACAAAGTACCCTGAAACAGCCACAATAACAATAGAAATATATCATAGGGTCATAGGTAGTTAATAGGCTAAAGGCCCTACGGACCTTACAAACTTAGCCAAGTACAACCCCTGTTCCAAGAATATCAAGGTATTAAGAGAAACTAAGTCAACAATTACTGCCTCTGTCCAAGAAAGACACAAGTGAAACTCTCTGGGTGTTTCACACAGATAAGGGCATTTGTCTGTGAAGATTGCCCCACCAGAAATAAAACAAAAAATCTTCTATATACAAATTTTAACCATTAAAAACTAATGGTTCCAAATCATCCCAAAACAACCACAGCAACTTTAGATTAAATTGCGCACACACACACACACACACACACACACACACACACACACACACACACACACACACACACACACACACACACACACACACACACACACACACACACACACACACACACACACACACTGTTTATACCTTTAAAAACTACTACTTGCAAATC
Organism: Protopterus annectens; assembly: GCF_019279795.1. Taxonomy (NCBI): domain Eukaryota; kingdom Metazoa; phylum Chordata; order Ceratodontiformes; family Protopteridae; genus Protopterus; species Protopterus annectens. The sequence goes on along the minus strand of NC_056735.1, from coordinate 524,698,833 downwards.
TCAAAATAACCACTGCACAGATTTAAATATTGTACAGTGCACCCCATTTACATCTAAACATTAAAAAGTTAAGTTGAACTAAAGCATAATATTCCCATTTTTAAAAAGCTATAGCCATAAAATACTATTTGCATTTACTTACCACTATAATCACAATATTTGCTGGGCTACCTGGCTTGCCTGCTGGAATAGCTGACTGACTGGCTTCTTTGCTGAAGTGGCTGACTGGCTTCCTTGCTGGAGTGTCTGGCTGGTTTCCCTTACCCTGCTGGAGTGGCTGGCTGGCTTCCCTGGCCCTGCTGCAGTGGCTAGCTGGCTGCCTGCTGGAGTGGCTGACTGTCTGGCTGTGGCTGTAAGAAACGGCAAATACCAGTCCTCTAGTCTATTAGCAGGTGTAGAAGAGCTAATTAAAAATGCTGTACAGCCGTGATCTTTGTAGGGCTCTTCCTGACTGAATTCCCGCCCCCTTCATGAGTTACAGCTAATTGCTGCATGATTTACAACACCCGGACTTAACAGGGAATAGCTCTGCCTGCAGGTCTGGGTTGGTGACTTAACTGAATTGCCATGAAAAAACTGGAAGTATTTGCAGCTTTTCCACAGTGATTCGGTGTGATTAAAAAGTGTTACTTTTAAAAGTCCCATGGCTTTACACAGCAGGCAATGGGATAAAGTAGGTCAACCCATGAGTTTCTCACTGATGACAGGATGGGTGGCAACCATACAACTAAGGGATTCTGTGAATTAGATTTCCTTGAGTCCTTTTAAGGACAGGGAGCACTAGTGGTCTGTTGGCTGCCTTGTTTACTTTTTCTCTCTCCAGTTGCAGTGAGGTGAGGGTGTTGTGTGTGTAGGTGGAGACATTTCCCTTTATAAGGGAAAGCAAACAGGTAGAAGTGAGTGTTTGGCAGAGCTGTGTGCCTTTTTTTTTGTTACTTTGTCACTAAGGGATTCCCTACATTATCTCTGGTCTTGGCAGAGCTGTCTGTTTCTGCTTTTTATTTTGTAACTAAGGGATTCTGTGCATTACTTCTCATTGAGTCCTTTTAAGGGCTGGGAGTAGTAGTGGGTCATCACCTGCACTGTGTACTTTTTCTCTCTCCATTTGCAGTGAGGTGAGAGTATTGAATGCAGGAGGAGACACTTCCATTTGTAAGGGAAAGCAAACAAGCACAAGTAAGTGTTTGGCAGAGCTGCATGTTTTTGCCTTTTATTTTGCAGCTAAGGGATTGTGCGCATTAGTTTTCCTCCTGGTTTTGGCAGAGCTGTATGCTTTTTGTCTTTTATTTTGCAGTTAAGGGATTGTGTACATTAGTTTTCCTCCTGGTTTTGGCAGAGCTGTGTGCTTTCTGTTTTTTTTTTTTTTTTTGCAACTAAGGGATTCTGTGTATTAGTTCTCTGTTTTTTAACAATCAATAATGGAATCTTTAATCTATATGTGTTAGAAGATCTACTGAAATCTAAGTACATTAGAGAATGCAATCATTGTAGAGTATATTTCAGAGATAGTTTATACAACTATTGTGCTAACTATATTGAATTGCCTGAGCTCTTAAAGGTTGTCCAATACAAACTGGACATTGATTTATTGGAATGCAGTTGTCATGTAAAAACATTTACAACAATTGTTGAATACATAGAGGATTGTGCAAGTAACAGAGAAGAGAGAGTTCCACAGAAAGAACTTTCATTGAGACATCTAAGGATTGTACAGAAAGAAATAAAACAGACGTGCTAGAACAAGAACTAGAATCACAACTCTCCAGTGAAGAGACCAAAGGGAAGAAAAGGAAAAAGGCTTCTAAGTTAAGTACCTCAAAAAAGTATAAGTTGCAAAACATCATTGGTCATGATATAATAATAAGGAAGGATTCTGTGGATGGACTCTTTGGTGTTAGCCGCAACAAAAGTGGGAGTGGTAGCTCTCTATCATTAGATAATGAGGTTGACAACTGTGTTAATAAAATAGGTGGCAATCTGGACGGAGGAAGCTCATTAATATCTAAAGAATCCCATGCTTGCATATATCCAAAAGCCACTATGATAAATGAGACTTGGTCAGTTATTAAAGGTCTTGGGGGTAGTAGTCCAGGATCAGGGTTTTACAGATACCATCTTACAGACAAATTGGACTGCAGAGAACCCTTGTTTATGTGACAAGAATGTTACTAAAATATTTTAAATAAAAAAGTACTAAAATTGATGATGTAGGTAAACCTCCTTTAGTTATTATTGGCAATGGGAATATTTGGAAAACAAATGTAAATAAAGGCATAACTGAAGTTTTATTCTTGGGTGATTCTTTTTAAGGCCTGTAGTAAAGAAGCTTTCCAAACCAGATAGTTTCTCATACTGTTTCTGTTTTATCTGGATTAAGACTACATGATACATTCAACATGATGGCAAAATTAAGCTTAGTCAAGCCAAAGTACAACTTGTATGTACTACATGTTGGATTTATTGATCTAATGTTTACACCACTAAAATATATGAAAGAGTACTTGTTAGATATAATAGAGATTTTGGAAGGGTGTACAGTTTATATTGAGTGGGATCATTCCTTCACCCTGTTTGAATGACTACATATGTACAAATGCTCACATTTAAAATTATGGTATACAGTATTCACTAAATTAAATACTGGAAGACAGTTGTGATCAGAGGCTGATTTCATGGGATAACACTCATTTGAACGAGTATGAATCAAGTTTTAAGGCCAGTAAAATTACTTCACAGATAGAAAATTTTCTGGGAAAAAAAAAAAGGAAAGTGTATAAGTACAAGGCAATTCAATTTGTGAAAAATCTAAGGGACCTGTTAACTGTTTCCTTTGTAATGCTAGACGTCTGGGAAATAAATTTGAAGAACTGTTGGTATTAACTAAGTATCAGTATAAAATCATTGCTGCCACTGAGTTATGGAATTCTTCATGTTATTTATTAAGGTGTTCTGTTAAGTATGAAAATCCCTCCAGCATGTTCAGTTTATTGTAGTGACAAGGTTTAGGTCCCTAGAGCGTGTAGCTCGGAGGGATTGGGATTTCTTAAAGTGGAGCATGTCCAACAGCTCTGGGTTTGATATAGCTTTGTATGTTAGGCAGAGATCGCCTCTGAGTAGGTGATATGCGACAGAGTAAAGCTCTAGTTTTTTGAGACAGTCTGCTTAGGGCATTTGTTTGAGGCTGATAATCCTCTTTGTGAGGTATTTCTGTGGCCTTTCCAGTTGTTGTAGATGTCTTGTGAGATACATACCAAAAGGGGCATTGTACTCTATAATGGGTCTAATGAGTGATGACTAGAGAGGAACAATGACCTATTTTTTCCTGGATGAGAAACCTTTTGTGATGAGGTGTGCCATGAAGAAGGATTTCCTGACTACTGTGATGATGTGATTATCAAAGAAGAGACTACTGTCCACCTGTGTCTCAAGGTCTCTCATCACACAGTTTTTACCAAAGGGGATGATAGTGCACTTTTTGGCATTGAGCTTGAGGCTATGGTTTTGACACCAGGCATCTGTCTCAGTGAGGCCCTTTTGTAGGATGTCCACATCGCTAGGAGTTTCAATTATGGCTCCTAGTTGCAGTCATCTATGAAATTCTTTAGCTAAAGACCTTCTGTGTTAGCCTGTACTTTAGAAAAGTAGATACCACACAGGAGAGGACCCAGGACTGAACCCTGTGGTACTCCACTTGTTACTGGTCTGAAGTCGGATTTGAAGTCTGCTACTTTCACAATGTGGGTTCTGTCAGTGAGCCAGTTGGCAACCCATCTTGTGACATAGGGATTTATGCCTAGTTTAATGAGTTTATCTATAATACCAGAGTGGGGGATGGTGTCAAAAGCCTTGTTAAGCTCTACATAGGCCATGTGAACCACCTTACCCTCGTCTACGGCTTTAGTGACTGCTTCAAAGAAGTCAGTCAGGTTTAGGAGACATGATCTGCCTTTTACAAACCCAAACTGGGTGGGGTCCAGAGTTTGGTGATTACCAATGTCTTTGTTTATAAGTTCCATGATGATATGTTCCATGGTCTTGCAGACCAGGCTCATTAGGCTAATGGGGTGGTAGTTCCCAGGGTTTGTGGTGGCTTTTCCTTTGTGGAGTGGGCTAACAGTCACTGTGCACCATTTTGTGGGTACAAAGCCTGAGGTGAGGCTATGATTGAACATGGTGCTTAGGTGGGTTGCCAGTTCATTCTGTAGTTCATGTAGAATGCAGCCTGAGATGTTGTCAGGTTCCATGGATGCTGTGTTCTTGGCTTTGGTGAGTGTGTTTTTTACCTGTGCAGCCATGATTACAGGAAATTTGCATTCTTCCAGTATAGAGATGGGCCCTTTATGGGGTGGGGGTGGGGGGTAAAGTTAGCACTGAACCTATCTGCCAGGATGTTGGCAATATCAGTTGGTTCTTTATATTTAGTGCCATTGTGCAGTAACTCAGAGCAGATCTGAGTGTTGCCATTGAGATTCTTGACATAGCTATAGAATGCTCTGTGGTTGTCTTTAGAATCAGTGACAATTTTGTTTTCATAACTAGCTTTGGAGGATTATATGAGGGATCTCAGCTTCTTACTGAGGCTGACCAGGGAGTTCTTCCAGTCATGGGATTTTACACTTTTTTGCAACAGTTTCTTTCTTCTGTTGTAGAGTTTGTTTATGGCAGGGGACCACCAGATTGGCTTCCTTTTTTTGGAGGATAGCATCTTGGTTCTGTTAGGGATAGCATGATCCATGCACTCGTGTAAGTGCTTATAAAGTGCATTTGTCTAGGATTCAGCAGTTGTACCTCTATTGTCCATCTGCATGGGTGTTGTGAAGTTTCTGTCTTAAGAAGCATGAAGTTAGCTTTGGAGACATTTTTTACAGTGGTTTCCCTAATGGGGATTGGGGGCAGGATGTGGATGTCTAGGCTGATTAGCTTGTGGTTGGATCTGACCAATGAGGAAATGACCTCTGATGTGGAACACCGGTTGCCCATGTTGGTAATGACCAGGTCTAGGATATTGCTGCCCCTGGTGGGGGTGTGGATAATTTGATCCAAGGCATTGGAATTTATGAATTCCAGAAAACGTTGAGCAAAAGAGTTGGTACATGAGTAGTTTTCCCATTTAATGGTAGGGTAGTTGAAATCATCCATTATTAGAATGTTGGGTTGTACCCTAATATTTTCTAGTGTATCAAGAAATGAGGAGTGGGAATCCTGGGGCATGGTGGGGGATCTGTAGCAAGTTACAATTTGGATTGCGGTCTTGCCCAGAGTTAGTTGCACTTGGATAATCTCGGATGCATTATGCTGAGGAACTAACCTGGAGGTGTGGATTTCCTTAATGAATATGGACACGCCTCCACCTTTAGTGTTTCGGTCCAGGTTAGGTGGCCAAAAGGTGTGGTATGAATTATAGCCTGGTAATGCAGGGGTGCTCTCTGGAACCTTGAACCAGGTCTCTGTCACTGCACAGATGTCGATGTTCTCCATTTTAAGGAGTGCCTCGAGTGAATGCATTTTGAGGTTTAGACTTCTAGCATTGAGTAGCATTACCCGCAGATTTTGCTTGCTTGTACCTATTACGGTGGTGAATTTGTCATTTGAACCTTGCCTAAAAAGGGCACTATAGGGTTGGCAAGAACCTTAGCCAGTATCCAGAATCCCAAGGGCGACAGGTGCAGGCCATCTCGGGTAAAACATTGTGGTATGTCGATCATGTCATTCCAGGCAAACAGATACGGACCCCCTTAGAATGACATCAGAAGCTTAGCCAATTGTTGAAGTCCATCATTTTGTCATTGTACTGTGGTATCATTCTGGGTGATGGCAGGATACTACTCATGGCTAGGGTCATACCTGCATGGGCTACAAGATCGGAGAGCTTCTCCATGTCTCTTTTCATGTAGTCCAGAGGGGTATGTCTCAGGTCATTCACACCAACATGGACAATGATAAGAGTCATATTTGTACTTGTTGTGGAGTGTCCTGAGTGTGTGCATTATGTGGTGGACACTGGCACTGGACAGGCAGCTGATTAGCCTGGTGAGTGGAACATCAGTGTGCCTGACTATAGAGTCACCTATGACTAGAGTGTTGGGTACACTGTTATGCCTTATGGGGTGTAGTTGAGTTTGTGGGCAATGTGTCATTTGGGTTGTATTGGGGGGTAGAGGTTGCACACGTTCTGCTTTGGAGGGCTCTGTTGCTTGAGCAGATTTTTATTGAGAGCCTCCATGAATGTAGGTGTGTGTTTTGTGTTGCTATGTTTGCGTTTTGGTGGTGTATGTTTTTTGGGACTATGTGATGAGTGTGGTGTGGTGCAAGTGTTTACCTTCTCCTCTTGACTGTCTAGTCCAGTACTGGGTGAAGAGAGCTTTGCTTCCAGTTTGGCTATATAAGTGCATCTCTCACAGGTTGTAGTGTTGGGTGGTAGGAGGAGAGGGTTGTCTGTGTACATGAGGCAATTGCTACATTGCCCCAACATGCCCAGATTCATCAGGTAGACAGGTGAGAACACTCAGCTCATCAGTGACGAGTTCTTAGACCAGTTCTCCCACTAGTTAGTAAATGAATAAATAAACAAATACATGTATGAATTAATAAATGAACAAACTACTAACAACTGCATATGTAATATGCAGATGACTTTTTAAGGTTAAGATTTATATCATTCTATTTGTTATTAGGGTGCATTTGGGGACTGTGGGCGGTCATAGGGTAGCTTAGGGTCTAAAATAAGCTATTAGAAATAATTTAGCATTCATGTTTATCTATTGGACAAACCTAGGAAAACAGTCTGAGTGAAGCTTAGGACAGAAATCATCTCAACCACTGCAGTCATCCTTTTAAAATGCATCTTAGGGATTGGGATCTGGTTATGAAAGAGACTGAGTGAAGCATAGGATCTGATCTGAATATAAACCTATAGGTCTAATTGAACCTGTATTCTTATTATATAGTTGATTATGTCCTGCTACTGATTCATTTTAGGAGTTTGTTTTTTACTGATGTTAGATATGGCTTAGAGGGACAATATGAGTGAAGCTTTTGTCCCAAATTAAGTTTAACAATTTTTCTTAAGCTAAACTCTACCTGCCTTACTGTAAGAAATGAATTAAGGTCTTGGTTATAAACAAATTCACATTCAGGTTTAGGCTATATTCAAAGTGACTTTTTAGTAGAACAGTACATAACTGACTGCTAACTTAACAGATGTTATTTTTACCATTTTCGGATAATAGTAAAGTTAGGGCATGTGATGCAGTTAGCTTTATACTTAGTGTTGAATTAGGGCAATAGCAGCAATCCCTGTGAATATTAGGGCCGAGGTCAGATTTCTGCATAATTCTAGTTATGCTGGTATATTGTTAAGGCTTTTCTTATGCCTACATTTATGACTTTGGATACCATAGACAAACTGAATTAAGTCTGGGCACAATTATACTATATTCCTGACTAACAAAGTCTATGTGCATCTTTTTGGTAGCAGAAAAAGAATATTAGGATCTGATTTTGAATTAAAGTCATGTTTATTTTAGGGCTACATTAAACACATGGAACCAATGTCACTGAAGTGAAGGTCCTGAATCCATCCATCTACAACCCCTTTTCCCATTTTTTGCATATGGGGTCAGGGTGTCACTTCAAGAGCAAGGTTTACACCATTAGGTGGCTAGCCCTGCCACTGTAATTCTTCCACACCACACACTCGCACATGCACTCACACTTATAGCCAATTTAATGAGTCCAGTCCATCTTCTGCATGTCTTTGGAGTATGGGAAGAAGCTGGAGCACTGGGGGAAAACCCACAGAAACACAGGGAGGCCATGCAGACTCCACACAGAAGGTACCTCAGCCAAGGATTGAACCAGGGAACCTCTTGCTGTGAATATACTATAACTATAACCCTTGTCTTATTAAGATAAACATTAAAGGCAGAATTATGTTTATATGCAGGATCAAATTAAGACTGATACCCGCAGTAAACCTCACAGACTAAATTAATCATAATTAAAATTATTAATAATCACTTACTTATAACCTCAATAGAACAATGATCCACACAGACCTTTTTCACACTCAGACTGTGATCACTCTCTGGTTTAATGACTTGCTCAAAATTGCACAACAAGCAAATGGAGACTAAAGTAATTAAACCACGTATTATTGGAAGCACCTTGCTAATAGCTCACAGCCCTGGTCCTCAGTAATGGCCAGGCTGTTGTCTCCATGACAACATTTTATAAACAAATATATATTGTCAATAAAGATATGTATTTTTAATTCTCCTTCCTTCATGTTTTTTACAACTCTCTGGTTGTTCTTCAGACTTTCATGACCACCCAAACCTTGGATCCCTCAATTTCTCCTTCCAGGTACCATCAACATAACCCTTCTTGGGGTGGGCCCCCCAGCTCCTTGACAAGCTGACCTTATCAGTACACACTTGTAGTCCTGAGATGTGGAGGCTCCATCAGTAAGTTATGTACACAGAACAAGGAGCCATCATTCTTACACCAGACAGTCAAAGTCCCTACTTTATGGAATGGCTAATGAAATGACATCAGCAACAACCCCCTTCCCCATAATCTGAGTAGAGGACACATGAGGCTCCTGTTCTCTATCAGAGATTTCATAAGCATTGGACTTTCCTAAATCTCCCCCCAGGATAGGAGAGCTAACCATTGGGAACTTTATCCTGTTCCTCTGATAGGTCCAATCAGTAGCTTAAGTCTGTTCTTCAACTCTGGCCACTGGTGGTGGTGGAATGAGATACACTGCCCCTGTTTCATTGGGCACCAAATAAAACATGAGACGTTTATTTGTAGGACCACTTATCTTCAGAACATGTAAAAGAAATGTGGGTTTATATAGCATGCTTTAAAGATAATTAATATTCACTAACCTGGTCAACTAATATGCTGCCTAGAAGTCATTAATTAGTGGTTTAAAGGCATCAGCTTTATATAGGCTTACAGATGTGCATTTGTTTAAACCAGGTCCTTTGTCTTCACTCATAGGTTGATAAGTATATAGGCAGGTGCTCAGCATGCAATCCAATGAAACTTTGGTACTCTAGCCACTGTAATTACCATTACTTGCTCCTTCTTTTCATATGGAATTGAGAGGGAGATTCTCTGGGAGAGATATCAATCCTTCCAAAAGGTTCTGTTTATGTTCTGATGTAGACTTAAGTCCTTAGCTTATGCATTTGGGATGCTTCCAGTTGTACTTATGTATAAAATATTGAGCAGGACAGGGTTGTTTGCTGCCTTATAGGCTAGACAGAGGGTATCATGCCAGAGTCTGTAAGAGACAGAGTAGAGCGATAATGCTTTTAGCTCTTTAGTGTCACAGTAGCTTAACAGGCAGCATATCTACTTTAATGGTGAAAGATCAGTGTACGTACCATAATGTTCCAACTGTGTTGTCCATTTTCATTCTTCAACAGCAGTTGGGTTCATATCTGACCCTTGGATCTGACTTGGCTGCTTTTTACATCTCGTGGATACTGGAAACTCTCAGGCTCCTCCTTTACCTATAATGCTCTTGTCCCCTACCATACCTCAGATCTTGTTTGCTAGCCTTAGAGTTTCATAGAAATTTAGAAACAGTCCTAGGATGAGAAACAAATATCTGGAGCTCAAAGGCAGGAACATTGGTTCCCTTGGTATCTTATTGTTTTTCCAGAAGTTACAAACAAAATGGTAGGGGGTTGGAGGGAAGGGAGCTAAGGAAGAATGGAAATGGACAACACAGTTGGACCATTATGGTGAGTAGATAACATCTTTAACTGATGTCAATTTTCATTCATTCCTTAACAATTGGGACAGAATCCCCAGCTACCTGAATCCTGGGAGGACTGTAAGAAAGGATATTCCTGAGAACTGCTGAGCCGAAGGCTGCTCTACCCTTCAAGACCAGATCCAGTTTGTAATAAGTAATAAAGGTAAGATGATTAACCCAAGTTGCAGCTGCAGGGATATCACCCATGGAAAACCTGGATAAAAATACTGATGAAGTTTGCCATGGACCTGGCTGAATGGGCTCTTAAAGGTTTTGACAAAGACAAACCTAATCTGTTATAGACAAAGGAAATGCAATCAGTCAAGCATTTGGCTAAAGTTACTTTGGTAACTGGCTTGTCCAATTTTGATTCCACAAAAGAAACAAATAATTGATCTGTTTTCCTGAAATTCTTTGTTCCATGCAAATAGAAGCATACGTGTCTGTGAACATCCAACAAATTTAGCCTGTAATCTCCTTTGTTTGTAAAAGAAAGAAAACTGGAAGATTAATAGATTGATTGATGTTGGATTCTGACAACACCTTAGGAAGAAAGGATGGGCTGGTTCATAATGCTGCCCTATCTTTATGGAAAATTAAATAAGGAGGCTTAGAAGATAAGGCTTCTACGGATGGAGCTGCCAGGTAAGAAGAACAGAGGAAGGCCTAAGATAAGGTTTCATGGATGTGGTGAGAGAGGACATGCAGGTGTATGGTGTGAAAGAGCAAGATGCAGAGGACAGGAAGAAATGGAAACAGATGATTCGCTGTGGCAACCCTTAATGGAAACAGCCAAAAGAAGAAGGAGAAGAAGAAGAAGATAAGGCTTGAAGTTCAGAGATTCTTTGAGCAGAGATTATAACTACCAAAGACAGTTTTCCAGGTTAAGAATTTTAGTTCACACTTTGCTGGTTGCTCAAATGGAGATTGATTTAAAGCTTGTAAACTAAATTCAAATCCCATGGCAGAGTTGGATTGTTAAAAGAAAGTTTCAGAAGAAAGGTACCCTTTATAAAGGCCTTACAAAGTTTTGAAGAAGCTATGGTGGAATTATTAACTCCTATATGAAAATTAGAAATGGCAGCTAGTTGCACTTATAGTCGAGGAGCCCCGTCATTAAATATTGTAGCCAAAAACTAAAGCACTGTATATACTGGTGCTAAAAAAGGGTCATTGTCTTTCTGTTGTGCCCAAAAAACAAGTCTTTTTCATTTACTTCTGTAAATCTTCCTAGTGGAAGCTTTATGGGAAAATAAAAGAATGTGATGGACAGGGGAAGAGATCCTGGGTTGTCTAGCTATCAATGGAAGTGGAGAAAGTTTGCGGTCAGCCTTAGGCCTAAAATGTCCGAGTGAGTCATGTCTATAGAGTGGACAGGAGGTCTGAAATTGAATCCAGAATCCATGGAGGGTGAACTAGATGATGCCAAAAAAAAGTGAACCAAATCTGACAAGGCCAATGATGGGCAATGAGGATGACTTTGTTCTTCAAGTGAGATGCTTTCTGGAGAAACTTGGGAATTAGAGGGGTTAGTGGTAAGCATAGAGACCAGGGGGCCTGTCATGTAGGAGAGCAGCACTTGGTGATTCACTCAGTTGGGGGATCCGGGCAAAGAACCTGCTGCACTTGTTTTTGAGGGGAGATGCAAAGAGGTCACAGCAAGGTTGGCCCCTTTGGTGGAATATCTTTCCACAACTCTCATGTTGAGAGACCACTCATGAAACATTTAAATGGAGCTGATCAACTTGTCTGCTATCACGTTGAATTTCCCCAAAATGTGTGTTTCTATCAGAAATTGATTGGATGAGATCACCCATTGTCACACTCTGAGAACTTCTCGACACAGTGGGTAAGATCTGGTCCCCCCTTGTTTGTTGATGTATCATACTACTGACATATTGTCTGTCTGAATAGCAATAGTCCCACAAGGGAGAGAGTTTTGAAAAGCTTGCAACTCTAAGACACGGAAGAGTTTCCCCCCCTGAGACGCTCAGAGTGTCTGAGGAACAAAGGTCCCCAGGGGAACAGCAATTAGGATATAGCCCCAATGAATTGAAACAACCATTGGAACAGGGAAGGGATGGTGAACAGAGGGGGGAAGAGGTACCAGTCCTGGAACAACAGGATGTAAATGTGACTTTAATTAACTTGTTGCATTCACCACCAAACAATTTAGGTGATGACATGGACTATTTACTCCCACCCTGCCACATAGTTACCAACACTTTAGGTGACTTTAATGTGTACAATTTTTCCAGTATTGCTGTTAATTCTGAACACTGTGATTTATTTGCCAAAGGATTCTACTTTGTACCCCCACAGCCCCTAAATGTTTCTAATACTCTTATGGATTTAAGAATGTATACACGTAAGCTGAACTTAAACATTCTTTTTAAAACCTCTGCACCTGGTTCCTTTGTCAACCCTTTAGTACATACAACCCCCCACTTCACCCTGTTGTCCAACTTTTTGAGAATATGTGTGAGTTAGATCTACGTAACTCTAAGCTTTCTAGTAGGAACTCTGACATGAATGAGAGAAAGGTAATGGATGAAATAAAAATCTTTTCACAAAATGTTAGAATTATGAAACCTGATAAAGGTGGAGGTGTTGTCTTGATGGACTATGAGGACTATAACAAGAAATGTTTTTGTATTCTAGAAGGAAAAACATATTTAAGGTCATCCATTAATGAACTGAACACTTCTTACCAGCATATAAGGAATGAACTCCAATATTTATTTATAGAGGGTTCAATTTCTATTAATGTGCTTAAATTTCTCTCTGTTCCCTGCCCTAAAATATCAGTCATGTTTGGGCTGCCAAAATTGCATAAAAATCTTAGCCAACCACCCATGCGACCCATAGTAGACTCCAAGGGGTCCATTACCTACCCCTTGCAAGATATCTGGACAATAAGTTAAAAGAATACATATTGAGTGAGACACATATCTGCAAGGATTCATGGGGCTTCTTAGAAGCTATGGATGAGATACCTTTCAAGGACACTTTTGTTTTTATTACTATTGATATTAAAGACCTTTATTCAGTCATACCTCACACAATTGGTTTGGAGTGGTTTACAGATTTCTTATATGAAAAAGATATCTCACACTTCCAGACCTTGGTCTTTTCACAACTGATGGAAATTGTCCTTAAAAACAATTTCATTTTGTTTAACAATGAAATTTACTTACAACAAGAAGGGGTGGCTTTGGGGTCTGCATGTGGTGGTTTATATGTAAATATTGTAGTTAGGCAATGGGAGAAGAAATTTCTTTTTTCTTCATGTTATTTTGAGCACATCAAATTTTATACCAGGTTTTTGGATGCTATGTTTGTTCTGTGGGATGTACCTGTTAATGCTATTGATGATTTTATAAATTATATTGGAACCACCACAGAATTTCTAAAGTTCACCTATATCAGAGACCTTGACAAAATTTCCTTTTTAGACATCTTTCTTTTAAAGGATTATGAAAATAAGAGGTTTGTTTCAAAAATCTTTAGGAAAAGCACGTATTCAAACTCACTATTGCATTTTTCTAGTATACACCCAGTCAAACAAAAGAAAGCACTAGTTAAGGGACAGTTTGTGCGTGCAGCCCGTATGGTATCTGGTACTGATGAATTTTTAGATGAATGTGACAACTTGAAAAACATGTTTCAAAAAAGAGGCTATCCTTGTAAGTTCATTAGTGATATAATGATTGAGGTGGTTAACAAGAGAGAGCGTGGGTTTTATGTACCTTTACTTTCTTGTAGTATGACTGACAGTGGGCCTTTCACCAGTAATTAAGAAACTGACAATGTTGCAAGTAAGAATGATTACAAGACTTCTTTCATCACTGTATTCACTCAAGATAGTTACATAATAAGAAACATCTTAACAAAAAACTGGTCTATTTTGATACATGACAACATCAGACCACTAATAGGACCGCAATCTATTATAGTATATAGGAAAGGCAAGAATATGAAAAACATATTTGAGAGTAGTAACTCTTACCCAAACCACAGGTCAGGTTATATGAACAAATGTGGCAGATGTAACTATTGTAGTTACATTAAAGAAGGCAATATTTTTGACATTAATAATATTGAAAGCAGAATCAATCAAAAATACAACTGTAATTCAGAGAAAGTGATTTACTGTGCCATGCGTACCACCTGTTCTTGCTTTTACATAGGCAAGACTGATAGAAAGTTAAAAAATTGCATATACGAACACCTATATGCCATAAGGAATAAAAAAGAAACAAATTCTCTTAGCAAACATGTTTTGGAGTATAAGGACCATAAGTTCCAATTTTTTATTATAGACAATATCAGTACCAACATGAGAGGTGGTGCATGGTCACTATTACTTGAGAAAAGAGAATTATACTGGCAATTACGTTTGAATGCAGGGAACTGGCCAGGCCTGAATGAGCATATTTCAATTAGCCCAATTTTAAAACTAAAGGCACTAGAAAGATAAAATGTGTGTGTATATATATGTACATATATATATATATATATTTCTCCATTATGCATTTTAACATTTTAATATCACATGTTCAGTATTTATGTTGTGTATTTATTTCTCAACATTTTCTACTATATCTAGTTTTTAGTATTTAATCACACATATTTATTGTTTTAACACATTCAACATATTTAAATATTTATTGTAAATTGTCATTTTTATGAAGCAGTGTTTATATATAGTGTGTTTTTAGGGTGGTGTGTTCCATGAACTTTTTCAGTTTGTATAGTTTATCTGCTTTTTAAATTCAGTGACTATAAATATTGTGCTTTTAATGACATAATTGATTAGTTTATAACTGGGTGGAACTTCCTGTTTGGACTGTATAAGAAGGAAGTAACTATGTGGGGTAAATTGTATGATGAAGTCTAGATCTTTCTGGATGAAAGCGCTCATCTTTGGATTTTTTTGTCTGAAGTTAATAAAGTGGATTCTGCATTCTACAACTGTGTGGTGATTTGCAGCCTGCAATACTTGGAGTGGGTTCAATTCAGCTACTTCTTCTGGCTTTTGTGTTTATCTGCTTCAGTTTGTGCTTTGTGACTTTTTTGGATCTGAATATTTAGTCTTCAGAGCTGACCATTTCGATATTTTACAGGCTGACACCATAGTAGGATCAGAAGATGGAGTAGAGGATTCAGAAGGGCCTGGTGGCTGCTTTCTGGGCTCCTTTTTGTTTGATTTGGAGGTATGAGTTCCAGATAATGATTACATGAAGGTTGTAGGCAGAAGAACTTTCAAAATAAGCTTGTCCTTATGATCAACTAGGGCCCGCAGATTAAAAGCTTTGCAAATATCACCTGACACCTTTAAGTGTACTGGGCCCAAGCAATAAGCACACGAGTCATGGGCATCCAATAGAGGGGTCAAAATTGGATGGTTTTCCAAAAAAAAAAAAAAAAAAAAAAAACCAGGCAGTGTAACACTTTTTTGTTTAATAGAAAAGCAGAAAAACAAAAAAGAGAGAAGGAATTACTAACAATAATAACATAAGGGTAAAAAGGAGAAAATAATACCAATAACAATAATTAGATTACACTAATAAAAGTGTAGGATAAGGGAGGAATATATTAGTTATATAGAAAAAGGTAATAAAAAAAGCAAAAAATTTAAACAAACTGTTTACTTGCTTGAGAGCTGACAGTGACCATGTCCATAGGGGACTACAGACTTATGGGTAAGGGAGGAACTTGAGAATTTCCAATATCCACTGCTTGTAAAAAGTGACCATGTTGGATCTGTGGTTTGGATCCAAACCCCAATTGTTGAGGAATGAATGAAAATTGACAACATCAGATCTGCTGGTTCTTTTCTGACCCCAGATACTTTGATTCCTTTTCCATTACTCACCTGTAGCTTAGCATGGGTGGACAGTGTGCTATTCTGTGGTTGAGACTTTTACCCTAGGACCCATCTGCCTGAGTTGGTTTTAACTCCAGTGTGTGTATATTACCCCATGCACTTATCAAAAACAGTAGGAACTGTTCATTAGTTACCTGGGCAATTTCCCATAGTCAATAGAAGTTCCATCTGGTTCTCCCCTGAAAAGAAGTCACTAGCCTGATGGAACCTACTTGGGCAGCAACAGCTACATATGTGTGTCTGCATGTGTGTGTGTGTGTGTGTGTGTGTGTGTGTGTGTGTGTGTGTGTGAATGGGACACATTCAGTACATCAAACATTGTGAATGTTGACTGCTAAAAGATCAACCCCAAAAGACTGAAACTCACAATTGTAAACATTTGAGCTTTGTATGTTTTTTAGACATTCAGTAGCTAGTCTACAACATCACAGTACTGTGGGGACTGGCTTTTTGTCCTTTCCCCACTGTAGTGTTATCTTCAAGTTGGTATATCTAAGTAGCAAGGGATGTGGGGACCTTTGCGGGTCTTGCCTCCCTGCATAGCACTTGCTGGAATTTTTTTTACTTGTTAGTGATTGTGGGTTTTGACTTTTGAGGTTGATCTTATGGTACTCAACATTCAGTGCAATCAACTTACTGAATGTATTCCATATATACAACAGACCAAGGGTTTCACCAAAAAAGCCTTTCTCCCCTTCAATCAGATATGGTCATAAGAGACCAGGGTATTTATGTCAACAACTCTTTCTCTCATTCAATCAACCTGTTTCTGCCACTGTCAGGAAATCTTTCTCTCTGGCCCAGTTAATTTCCAAGGAAATATCTTAAAGATCCAAAGAAGTCCTCTTACCACTCTAATTTTCCCTTATCAGACCCATCATTGAATACAGTGCTCCCTTGATATGCACAAATCCAAGCATATTGCTCATCCAGAAAGGCCCCCACAATTTTTAACCTTAAATCCTTCATTTATCCCAACAGATTAGCTCAACTCTCCTTATACTCAGTAGCCTGCTGGCTGTTCTGAAGTGACCTGTGTCCAACTTTTTCAGCTGTAAGGAAGCCAGTCCTATTTTCAAGCCATTAAAGACCTGATCCTATATGACCACTTATTTATTTGCAGAACTATTGGAACTACAAATACCAATACTAGGGACCTAAATTGTAGATAAGATGTTTTTTATATCAGTTTTAACAGCTAGTTTGGGTATCATTACTCTCTATTGTGCGTGGATACATTCGGTGTTTAAATTTGTGTAATAGTTACTTAATTGCCTAATTATTTTTCATTGGATGTTTGAGTAACTGCTTGGGTATTTAATGTATGGTATGGATGATTTTCACTTACTCTGAAGAAGCCATTTGTAATGGTGAAAGCGCTTAGCAAGTGAATTTGAATGTATTTGGATTAAAACTTCTGCCTTGTGCTTTGGACATGGTTCTTCTTTTGTTTTTTACTTTGTAAGGAAATGTTGCCAGTTTTCTAGTTGAGTGATATGTTTGGATCAATGCATGTAAAGGGGGATATTACATTTGAGTATAGGCCAGATGAAGGAGATGTAAACAGGGAGAATGAGCTATTTTGACTTGGAAAATGTGCCATTAGTACCTAACTGGACTAGGTAATAAATAAAGGTTTCCAAAAGCTTAGTAACAGTCAATAAATAGTGGCTAGAGGTTGCTCCTGCTTACAAAAGAGTACAATACTGAATTTCTTTGCATTCAGCTTTTGCCCATGGTCATGGCACTATTAGTTAATGATAGGTACACACTTTTGCTGAATATTGGTGTCTTCTTGTGAGCTGATGACAACTCTTAAGGTTACTTTCATTAACAAACTTGGCCAGTCATAGTGTATTTCCAACAGCTTTGATACCTGTGAAGTAGATACCAAAGAATAGTAGCCTTAGCTTGGAACAGCAGGGAAACCTCTGGTGTCAAATCACATAGAAGAAAGTATGTCACCAACCTTGACTGAGTGGATTCTGTCTGTAAGCTTATTTATTGCGCAACAAGTTATGTAGAGGTTTATATTCAACTGAGACAGATTGTTTTTATAATGCCATTGTGTAGAATACTATACTGCTCTTCATATCGAACATACAGTAGCTCTCTAATACCCTTCATCCCATTTCTTATACCTCCTTTTAAACCACTAAATCACCTAACCTGATTATCCCACTCAAATACCTCACTTTTTTGTACTTTTTAAAACACTAGACCTGCTTCTAATTAGCACAGCCAAATTACTATTCCATCACTCTTCTCTGTTAACATTCAGACTTGCTTATCTCCTCTAATACCTCACTCCATTGTACTTCTTAAATTATTCCTACCTATCTTATATGCCACTCTTCTATGCATACAGTACAAGGCTTGTAAATGTAATGTTTGTAAACATCAATACAAATTTTAGTATACTGACTGTTTGCTATGTATTCACTCAAACTGCATTATAAAGGTTGTTACTATAACTGCGGTGGTGGTGCTGCGGTAGCGTTGTCACCTCACAGTTAGACGTTGCCCGTTCTATTCTCAGTTAGAGTGCCTTCTGTGTGGCAACATGCGTGAATGGGTGTTCCTTCATTGAAGGTTGTGCGTTAGGCCTGGCAAGCCAGCACGTAAAGCTCTACTGCCAATCATTAGCGGACCGGAGTTCCGCTGTGGCGACCCCTAACCGGGAAAAGCCGAAAGACGCAAACAAACAAACTATAAATACATTAAATATGATACATTGGAGCTTTTCTCCCTAGGCCACTTCTGAAAAAGGGTATCTGTGCCCAGTCTGACTTTCCTGGTAAACAAAGGTCAATCAATAAATACATATCAAAAGCCATGTCCATTTACAGTTAAATAACTTGCACGGACTTGCCTTCATGCAATGCCTCTGTGACTTTCTCAAAAAAATTCACTAAGTTAAGTATGCAGACTCTACCCTTCAAAAAGCCAAACTGGTTTGAGTCCAGGACATTGTGGCTACCTATATCCAATAAACTACAAGATACCAAGTTCAGTTATGCAAATGATACTGGTTTGTAGTTCTTATGGGTAGTGGCAGGGTTACTTTTGGGGAGGTGTGACACAATAGCAGATCTCCATGCCTTTAGTGCATGCCTTATGTAAAGAATATGTTTGAATATATTTGTGATGGGTTTATGAGACAGCATTTCATCATCAGTAGGGAAAAAATGGAATGCTGTCCATACCCACAGAAAATTATTTTTAATAGTGGAAAGAAGTTCTAAGACCTGTTTAGAGGATCACTAATGATGGTGTTTACCAGATGTTGAGTGGGGGCACTGGGGGACTACTGACTGGATGGTGTGAGGAGGAAGCTAGCAAGAAAGGGGTGACATTTGAGCTAAACATGCCCTCTAAAATATCTCACATTTCCTCAGGGTATAAGTAGGAGATCCCTTTCAATATGGGCTGAGTGTGGTGCTGAATATTTTTGCTGAGATTCCTAATGTAGTTAAAGAATGATATGTGGTTGTTCTTGGTTGTTATAACACACTTTAATTCATATTTTGCTTTGCAGGTTTTCGTCTAGCTCTTATCTCTTTGTTTATACTTTTGAAGTAACTTTTAATGCAGGTGGATTTACATTTATCTTTTTGTCTTTTGTTACAATTTATTAATAGTAGGGGACCACAACAGCAGTATGCTCTTAAACTTGGGATTGTATTTGTAGTGGATGTTTATAGATGTCTATATACAGGAATTTTGCTGGGAGTAGAAATCAGTTGGATTCATGGCTGCTTTAGCAATTAGGTAATCTTGGGTGTACAGCAGTTAAACCTCATTAGATTATTGGCTAGTTGTAGGAGACTGGCCACGGAGATTTCCATGAAGACAGTCTGAATGTACACATCTGGGCCTGTGTTCTTTAAGATAATGTTAAGGCATGCTGATCTGATTTAATCACAGATGGGATCACAGCAGATGTGAGCATTCTGAGGCAATATTAGTAAGAACAATACTGAGGTTTGTACCACTATTAGGCAATAGCACTGTCTGTTTGAGAAACTATGTATAGGCAATGTCCAGGAACTATTGCACATACTTATACTCTGGCATTTAGAAAACTTTTCACATGAAGTGGGTTTGCATAATCAGTGGCAATGTGCACGGTGGATGCAATTCAGGGACACACTGAGTAAGAGCAGGGAAACCCAATAATTTCTGCAGCCAGTATGATATGCAAATGGCAACATACCTCTCAACCTCTTAGTGCAATAAATCTAGACAAAGTCAAAAGTAAAAGGGGACAATGGCCCCAAAAAAGGGACAGATATTAAATACTGCTATCTGAACTTAGAAGGGACTACAATAAAAGGTTTTATGTCAGTGCACATTTTCTGATACATATTATGTCTAAACTCAAATGTTTGTCATCATTTAATGACTTCAGTCATCAGTAATTTGTCAGGAAACCACACATTTTATGAGGAACAACTCAAAAATATGAAGCAAAAATCTGGACAGTTGAGTGGTATGCATTATAAAGGCATGGTAATTAGTCATGATTGCAAATAAGGGGGGACAACATGGCCGAGCAATTCAGAGATGCATATACACCATGATGACATGTGTTAGCTCTAGAGTTAAAGGCATCTGTGAAATACTGGAGCTATGGGAGGCAAATCATGAAAAAATGTACACAGTAAGCTGCCACATTCATAAATCTGTATATGCAACAGGTTGTACTCACTGTCATTAGTCATAGTGTTACATGTTGTCATCTTTGGCAGCACTGTGTCATTCATCTGCACCTAATATTTCATGCCCAATGTAACCCTAAATTCTGGACTGCTACTTATGTGGGCATAGGCACCATGCAGGAGGTGGTTAAGATGCATCTTATTCATATGCAGACCCATGGGATGGGTGGAGTACCTATCTCTGTGAATAGCAAGGTGTGTGGGCTTTGAGCAAACTAACTACAGGGACCTTTTACATAGACTGAGTGCACTGTGCATCAGGTATGGGCTACCAAAAAGCAGAGTACAGAGGGCAGGGTAAAGATATCATCATATGCACAAGGGGAGGGGGGCACAGCGACAAGGGTGTGTACTGGTATATTTAAGCATAATAATGTGCTGTGGCTCACAGGAAAGCCTGTAGGGAGGTTGAGGGAGAATGGATACACCAGACAAGGAGGAAGAGACATTGTAACCATTGCTAAGCATATGTGTGTGTGTGGAGATGGTTCTTATGGAAGTGTGATTGTGTGTGTGTGTGTGTGTGTGTGTGTGTGTGTGTGTGTGTGTGTGTGTGTGTGTGTGTGTGTGTGTGTATGTGTGTATGTGTGTGTGTGTGTGTGTGTGTGTGTGTGTGTGTGTGTGTGTGTGTGTGTGTGTGTGTGTGTGTGTGTGTGTGCGTATGTCTGTGTGTGTGTGTGTGTTTCTGTGTGCTGGAATCCAGACTTAACTTATGATAGGGAGGTCCAGAGCAGTCATAAGAGATGTGTGCATGGAAAATGTAATCCCTCCATTCAGTTCTTCAACTTAGAGAAGGATTTTTGAACGGACATCATTTTAGAGCGCTGCGCAAGGTGCCAGATGATCTAGCTATGTTTCTGGAGTAGATAACTGAAAAGAAATGGAATTTTCTTGTATTTGCTTAGAGTGGTGACTGGAGAGAGAGAGATGGGATGATAGAAAGACATTTGCAGACATTAGCAGGGAGGAACCCTGTTTTGAAGGTGTATAACTGGTGAGGATATTGACAGGTCTGAAATGTTATGGTTATGAGATAACAGTATGAAGCTGCTGCCTTCTTTGAGGAATGTGGAGCATAGCCATCAAATCCAGCATTGACAGACTTGTAAGCCCCTTCAGCTATTTATTAAATGAAACAGAAAGAGAGGGTGTACTGTTGGAATTAGGCTGTGGGTATGATGTCAGCAGTTGCATGATTGAAGAATCTGTTGCAATTTATGTGCCTGAACCATTTAGTGTTCTGATTTGCTATGTAAGAATGGGTGGTGGTAAGAGCGCATTGCATTCAGTGGTAGGATAGCTGGGCTACTTTAACTTGTCAAGCAAATTACTGATTTTTCTCCAGAACCCTTTTGGATTTCTAAATTGCAATTATTGTCATGTTTTCATGTAGCTTGTCATGTCTTGTTCAATCTTTTTTTTTGTTTTTGCAAGTGTTCCTTACTCTGCAAAATTGTACACAGCTAATTTTTGACTTTTGAAATTAGAAGGCCTTAAAAGTGTCTTTCCTGGTACAGCTCTTCTAGTATAAAGATTTATCCAGTGTGCTGGTTAATGCTTGTTTGCCTAGTGATGAGTGGAAAGAATTCATTCTGTAGTGGCAGTAAGATGTTTATGAGGTGCTCAAGAGTAGTGTTATAGTATTTCTAGGCTCTAATACAAAACCGGTCAGTTGTTGCCAATTCATACCAAAGAAAGAATATTTGTTTGTATTTAAAAGTCTAAAAAGTGAGTTGAATTATTGGACTATTGCTGTCTTGGCAAAATAAAGGGTAGAAGTTGTATAGTGCTGATTGAAAAAGAGATGGTGGACGGTGAGGGAAAGAATGATCAGGGTTGTTGCCTATTGATCAATCTATGAGGGTATGTTTACAGCTGATTTGACTGGGTGTGGTGTAGGTGAAGATTAGGGCAGGAGGGATAGTTTGTTTAAGGTGTTTACCACCATTTTTTATTCATGAATCCCAGGGCGTATTGAACTTGCCAAACACAACAATGCTCTTTGTCTTAGTTGGATTGGGTGTTTAGAAGGACTCTGGCTGCTTCAGTGAATATTGCTGGTGAGTTGTAAATAATTACACTTAGAGTTTAGTAATGTCCAATGAGGAAAGAGCAGATGAATGATTTGTGCTCCTGGACAAAGGCATCAGCAGATTGATAAATAAGTTCAGATTAGGTGTGTCTTCAAACAGTTGAAGGATGCTCCCACCTGTCCTTGTACCAAGCCATGGGCTGTGGAAGTGTGGTAAAAGGCATAAATAGTAGGGGCTATATGTCATTGTATTTTTAACCATGGTTTAGATATAGCCCAACATCAGGACTGTGCCCTTAGACCTAGTTTTCTAGATAATAGCTTGCATTAACATATGTTATAGATGTGACATTATGGTTCTGGTGGAGAAATGTGGGCTTAGATTTATCTATATTCTACCTTCCAAGAAAGGGAGAGTGATATGAGATATTATATATTTGGCTATGCTGTGTACAGAGTGACACAGACACCTGGAAGTATTGTATTCAAGGATGGTTAATGTTACTAGATGTTGGTCTACTAATGTTACTGTTGTGTGTTTTGCTCACAATGTATGTATTTCAGTGTGGAAGTATGAGACAGGCTTTAGGTTCCTTTTGCTGGGATTGTAGGTTATATCCCAGGGTGTGACACATGAGTGATGTAAGTTAATTGTGTAGAACAGTTAGCAGAGTTAGTCAGTTGCACTGTTGTATGCAACACAACAGGTGTTCTTTAGAGTTGGCAAGACTTTATTTCAGGTCATAGGGGCTGTGCTTTGTAGGATTGTGGTCAGGTCTATAAGACAATTATAATGTGCAAAAGAAAGGCTTAGTAGATGCTTTATAGCTGTTGTGATTCTGCAGTGGCTGGAAAATCGGGATAGAAAGTGTCTATGGCTCTTCAAATGTATGGGAAATACAATAAAATATAAAAAAAGTTGTGTAGTTGACCTCAGCAAATATATTTGTATATATTTGTGTATTCTACATTTTAGTAGTACTCCTGTCACATATGACTCAAGTCAAGATTATAACCTTGAACTTCTCCATATCCCTTTTCATGGTAACTAGAATTACATACGATATTATAGCCAAATTCTGTATCCCCTCCATGTCACATGCTGCCTAGGAGGACTATTTAAACACATTGAAATCCTCCATATTGAGCCTAACATTATTCTCTTGAGAGACTTCAAATATTCCCCCATTAACTGGGAAACCTATATCACCTCAAATAATTCTATTTCCCCAAACCAACTAGAGGTTCAAAAATACTGGACCTGGTTCTCACTAATACTGCCACCCTATGCTCATCACCTGCATTTAACATGACACTGGTCAAACTTGACCACCGTTCAGTACGAGGGTAAAACCTGACTAACAACAAATCCTTCTGTCCTTAGAGATTACTCTAAAATAAACCTAATCCAGCTAACTGATGACCTGATGAAATTTAAGTCCCCACTCACACTGATGACCCTATCTTATATGTTGCTACATTTATGGATAATTTCTATGAACACCAGAAAGCATGCATTGAGGCATCTGTCATCATAAGTTACAAATACAATGCTACATTCAGGAATAAACCCCTATGATGATGCCCTTGTATAAACAAAGTATACAATAAGTAGAAGAAACTCATAATTTATAAAAGCTAATGTAATACCTCATCATATAGAAATAACATGAGAAAGATTAACAAAGAACTGAGAAACAAAACCAAATCCTCCAAAACAATGAATAAATTGAGAAATAATACTTCTGGTGAGGATAATCACATAGCCTTCTTTGGGTATGTCAGAAACCTTAGAGACAATGCCCATCAATGCTTAGAACTAGTAAAAAACAACAGGACTTACTTGTTCTGTGAAGACATAGCCATCATTTTAGCAGATGAATTCAGCTGTAACTTTACTGTGCCATCACCCCTTTGGTACACCCACAACAACTCCCTCTGATCATCTTGCAGCAGTTCATGAATGCTCTCCCCAAAGCAAAAAAAGCTTGTTCCATGGGTGCTGGTAAATGCCAGGTTTCTTTCTGACAGCACCAAACACTGTCTGGAAGACTTACTACAAAGCCTATTCAATCTCAGCCTCTCGACTGGACTTGTATCACTGAAATGGAGAACTGTGGTAGCCATCCCACTCTATAAAGGGGGATCTGCTACTGATCCAGGAACTACAGATTTATAAGCCTCACCATTCTTATTTGCAAAACAGTGAAGTGAATTATTATGCAACTTATTATCAAGGACATAGGCAGTCTGTAATCCCTGTATCCAAGCCAGTTTGGGCTTGTTTAAGGCAGGTCTGGCCTGCTGAACCTGATGGGCTTCTTTGAACATGTCACTGTTGCATTACACTCAGGTAAATTTGTTCACACTACCTAGACATACACTGTTGGAAACTCCTGGTGTTCTGGCTGAAGTGTGATTCTCAAATAATCTGGAAATATATCGCTGACTGATAAGTATATTTCTTGGCATTTAAACCTTTCAGAGTTCTGCATTGTCTTAATTTTGCGTGACTGAATTATTCTTTTGCCTGACTGAATTATTTTATATATTTTCTGGCATTGTTTTATGTTTCATTTGTCCTGAAACTGCTTCTCCCCTATTCCTGTCGTGGAGTTTATAAAACTGGTCTAACAGCCTTTGTGTTATCTGATTGCTTCAAGGCTTGCTGATTTAAAAATAGTTTCTGTTTGTAAATTCTTGCATACACTGTTAGAAACTCCTGGTGCTCTGGCTGAAGTGTGATTCTCAAGCAATCTAGAAATATATCGCTGATTGATAAGTATATTTCTTGGCATTTTAACCTTTCAGAGTTCTGCATTGTCTTAATTTTGTCTGACTGAATTATTTTTTTGCCTGACTGAATTATTTTATATATTTTCTGGCATTGTCTTATGTTTCTCATCTGTCCTGAAACTGTTCCCTCCTACCCTATTCTTGTAGTGTTGTTATAGTTGGTGACTTTGCAGTTGCCCGCCCCTACTGTAAATTTGATCTGGGACACCCCTCCAGACTGGTGTTCACTCTACTTAATACAGAGAGAACATTTGAGAAGGCCAACCCACTTAGGTTCTTAACCTTGAATTTTTCTTCTGCTCCTCCTTCCTCTCTCCTTGCACTTTACTAAAAAAAATTGCACTTTGTTTTGATTTTGCCTCTTCTTAAAAGTACTCAATTGTATTTATTCTGCTGCATTTATTACTGTGTAGTATTAGCCTGATTAAATTGTAACTGTTATTCTAAGCCTTTTGGTTTAAGCACTTGGGCTTCATACCAGTTGTTTTACATTAAGAAGGTTTGTGGTCTGCACTGTTGTGGCAGGACAGGTAGCTTACATCCTTCTAAGTTGGGAATTGCTGATTTGAAAGCTCAGTGTCTGTTATTCTAAAAGTGTATTAGTTCTGGTTTAAGCACTTGGGCTTCTGGCCAGTTATTTTACATTAAGAAGGTTTGTGGTCTGCACTGTTGTGGCAGGACAGGTAGCTTGCATCCTTCTAAGTTGGGAAATGCTGACTGAAGGCTCAGTGTCTGTTGTTCTAAAAGTGTATTAGTTCTGGTATAAGCATTTGGGCTTCGCGCCAGTTATTTTACATTGAGAAGGTGTGGTCTGCACTCTTGTGGGAGGAGAGGGTAGATTCTGCCCTTCTGAGCAGGGAGTTTCTGGTTAAAGGCTTATTGCACCTTCTTATTTGAACAATTTCTTTCTGAAATTGGTACACCTTGTTTGCTGTAGCATAAATTAAATTCAGACCTGCTGAATCTAGCTTTGTTTGCATAACTTGAGCACTAATCCAGACCATCTTTTTTTGGAGAAGGTTCCCGTGCACCCTGGTGGCAGGAGTATGCAGTTAGAACTAGTCTGATTGAAGACTGCTGAAACGGGGCTCAGTTTTTAGCTTTTTATTTGTTAATTGGTTAATTTGTTTAAATCAGTTTGCTCATTTTCTACTGTTATATTAAAAAAATACACTTTATGCATCACAGCTTAGCTATGGCTAAACTATTCCCAGTGCCATAAAGTCGCTCTTCAAATTTTCCCTTACAACTAGCCAGTTTTTTAGTTTTAGCACTCAAATCTGTTTCTTTGAGCTCAGCACTTGTTCAGAACTCATTGTAAGCACTAAATAAGCTACAAATTACTACAGCACTCAACTTTCCTCACTTGTCTAGAGGAAAACAGTTTTTAGTACTTAATAAATAAGCACCTATCCAGGCATGTTTAAGGGTCAGCTCCCGGTGTTTTCTCCTGTTTACCTGATGAATCTGGGCATCTTGGGGCAATGCAGCAATTGCCTCATGTACACAGACAGCCATCTCCTCCTACCACCCAACACTACAACCTGTGAGAGGTGCACTTATATAGCCAAACTGGAAGCAAAACTCTCTTCACCCAAGACTGGACTAGACAGTCAAGAGGAGAAGGTAACCATGTGCACCACACAACACTCATCACATAGTCCCTCAAAACCTACACCACCAAAACACACACATAGCAACACAAAACACACATTCACGGAGGCTCTCAATAAAAATCTGCTCAAGCAACAGAGACCGCCAAAGCAGAAATGCAAGCAACCTCCACCCCTAACACAAACCAAATGACACAAAGCCCACAAGCTCAGTGTGCCACTCAACTACACCCATAAAGCATAACAATGTACCCAACACTCTAGTCATAGGTGACTCTATAGTCAGGCACACTGATGTTCCACTCACCAGGCTAAACAAGGAGAAAGTTACTGTCAGCTGCCTGTCGGGTGCCAGGATCCACCACATAATGCACGCACACAGGTCACTCTACAACAAGTACAAATATGACTCTGTCATTGTCCATGTTGGTGTGAATGACCTGAGATGTACCTCCCTGGACTACATGAAAAGAGACATGGAGGAGCTCTCCGATCTTGTAGTCCAGGCAGGTATGACCCTAGCCCTGAGTAGCATCCTGTCATCACCCAGAATGATACCACAGTACAAGGACAAAAATGATTGACTTCAACAATTGGCTAAGCTTCTGATGTCATTTTAAGGGGATCCAGCATCTGTCTGCCTGGGATGACATGATCGACAGACCACAATGCTTTGCCAGAGATGGCCTGCACCTGTTGCTCTTGGGATTCTGGATACTGGCTATGGCTCTTGCCATCCCTATAGTGCCTTTTTTAGGCAAGGCTCAAATGACAAACTCACCACCGTAACAGGCACAAGCAAGCAAAATCTGAAGGTAATGCTACTCAATGCTAGAAGTCTAAACCTAAAAATGCATTCACTCGAGGCACTCTTTAAAATGGAGTACATCGACATCTGTGCAGTGACAGAGACCTGGTTCAAGGTTCCAGAGACCACCCCTGCATTAACAGACTATAATTCATACCACACTTTTCGATCACCTAACTTGGATCTAAAAACTAAAGGCAGAGGTGTGTCCATATTCATTAAGGGTATCCACACCTCCAGGCTAGTTGCTCAGCATAAGGCATCCGAGATTATCCAAGTGCAACTAACTCTGGGCAAGACTGCAATCCAAAGTGAAACTTGCTACAGATCTCCCACCATGCCCCAGGATTCCCACTCCACATTTCTTGATACATTGAAAAATATTAGGGTACAACCCAACACCCTAATAATGGGTGATTTCAACTACCCCACCATTATCTGTGAAAACTACTCATGTACCAACTCTTTTGCTCAACATTTTTTGGAATTCATAAATTCCAATGCCTTGGATCAACTTATCCACACCCCTACCAGGGGCTGCAATATCCTAGACCTAGTCATTACCAACATGGGTGACCGGTGTTCCACAGCAGAGGTCAATTCCTCGTTGGTCAGATCTGACCACAAGCTAATCACCCTAGACATCCACATCCTGCCCCCACCCCTATTAGGGAAACCACCATTAGAAATTTCTCCAAAGCCAACTTCACGCTTCTTAAGACAGAAGTGGAAAACTTCACAACACCCATGCAGACAGACAATAGAGTTATGATGAGTGCGTGGATCATGCTATCCCTAACAGAACTAAGATGCTATCCTCCAAAAAAAGGAAGTCAGTCTGGTGGTCCCCTGCCATAAACAAACTACAACAGAAGAAAGAAACTGTTGCAAAAAAGAGTAAAATCCCATGATTGGAGAAACTCCCTGGTCAGCCTCAGTAAGAAGCTGAGATCCCTCATAAAATCCTCCAAAGCTAGTTATGAAAACAAAATCACCACTGATTCTAAAGACAACCACAAAGCATTCTATAGCTATGTCAAGAATCTCAATGGCAACACTCAGATCTGCTCTGAGTTACAGCACAATGGCACTAAATATATAGAACCAACTGATATTGCCAACATCCTGGCAGATAGGTTCAGTGCTAACTTTACCCCCCCCAACCCCTAAAGGGCCCATCTCTATACCGGCAGAATGCAAAGTTCCTGTAATCATGGATGCACAGGTAAAAAACACACTCTCCAAAGCCAAGAACACAGCATCCATGGGACCTGACAACATCCCAGGCTGTGTTCTACATGAACTACAGAATGAACTGTCACCCCACCTAAGCACCATGTTCAATCATAGCCTCATCTCAGGCTTTGTGCCCACTGAATGGCACACAGTTACGGTTATCCCACTCCACAAAGGGGGAGCCACAACGGGTGCTGGGAACTACTGCCCCATTAGCCTAACGAGCCTGGTCTGCAAGGCCATGGAACGTATCATCATGGAACTTTTAAACAAAGACATTGGTAATCTCCAGACTCTGGACGCCACACAGTTTGGGTGTGTAAAAGGCAGATCATGTCTCCTAAACCTGATAGACTTCTTTGAAGCAGTCATCAAAGCCGGATACGAGGATTAGGTAGTTCACACAGCCTATCTAGATCTCGCCAAGGCTTTTGACACTATCCCCCACTCTGGAATTATAGATAAACTTACTAAACTAGGTGTAAATCCCTATGTCACTAGCTGGGTTGCCATCTGGCTCACTGACAGAACCCAAACTGTGAAAGTAGCAGACTCCAAATCTGACTTCAGACAAGTGGAGTACCACAGGGTTCAGTCCTGGGTCCTCTCTTGTTTGGTAACTACTTTTCTGAAGTACAGGCTAACACAGAAGGTATGTGGCTAATAAAGTTTGCAGATGACTGCAAACTAGGAGCCATAATCAAAACTCCTAACGATGTGGACATCGTACAAAAGGGCCTCACTGAGACAGATGCCTGGAGTCAAAGCCATGGCCTCAAGCTCAATTACAAAAAGTGCATTGTCATCCCCTTTGGTAAAAACTCTGTACCCATGAGCTACCACATAGTTGATAGTCTATTTAACACCAAAAGTGTGATAAGAGAACTTGGGACACAGGTGGACAGTAGTCTCTCCTTTGATAATCACATTGCCACAGTAGCCATGAAATCCTTATATGTGGCACATCTCATCACAAAAGATTTTTCATCCAGGAAAAAAGAGGTCATTGTTCCCCTCCACTCGTCACTCATTAGACCCATTATAGAGTACAACACCCCTTTTGGTATGTACCTCACAAGACATCTACAACAACTGGAAAGGCTGCAGAAATACCTCACAAAGAGGATTACCGGCCTCAAACAGATGCCCTCCCATCTCAAAAAACTCCAGCTTGACTCAGTCGCATATTGCTTACTCAGAGGCGATCTCTGCTTAACATACAAAGCTATGTCAAACCCAGAGCTGCTAGACATGCTACATCTAAAGAAATCCCAATCCCTCTGAGCTACACGCTCTAGGGATCTAAACCTTGTCACCACAATAAACAGAACATGCTGGAGGGATAAATTTCTGTCCCAGAGACTTCCCAAACTACCTATCTATTTCCAATAAAGCTCCTCATTAGCACTCTTCAAGAAAAATCTTGATGATTGGATGGGAAATAGGAAATTCACCCTGCGGATCACCTCTGTGGCTCTGCTCAATATGGGCGTAGGAAAATAATTTTCTTGGGTGGCGAAAGCCAGGGTACTTTTTGGCTAGGCTTATATAGGTGCTAGGGCTAATAGCCTAGTATCTACCTATGAACCTATATGGACCTGGCCAAGGCCATTGATAAAATCCCACATTCTGGCATTATTGACAAGCTAATAAAAAAAAAATGTAAACCCCTATGTTACCTGCTGCTTAACAAACTGGGTAACTAACAGAACCCAATCTATTAATGTGGGAGGCAACTCTATTTGGAAAGAGTAGTTACCAGCAATGTCCCACAAAGATTGGTTCTAGGACCACTTCTGTTTTGTATTTACTTCTCTGATTTCAAAGCTGACATCAAGGACCTGTGGCTGACTAAGTCTGCAGATAACATTAACTCCCACATACCTCTCAACTGTCCCTGATTTTCAGGGACTTTCCTGATTTTTACTCAAATTTTAGCTCTGTCCCTCTTAATCCCTCCTAAAACTAGTGCCTTTTGGAGGAAAGGTGATGAATTACACTTAATGAATAATGACAATAATTAAGAGTTATAGACTTCTTTTACTTCAGAAAATGTGTATTAATTCATATGCTCTGATTCTGTCAATGTTTCAAGTTAATAGCACTAATATTTTAAAAGTGTCCCTGATTGTCCCTAATTTTTTCTTGACTTGTCCCTGATTCTGTTGAAATTTGTCTCCAATCGGTTGAGAGGTCTGAGCTCCCATCTGACTTCCAAATTCTTCAGAAGGGACTACCATGTACCAGTAAGTGGTGCCTGAACCATGGCCTAAAACCGAGTGACAAGAAATGAGGCATTGTGTCCTTAGGCAAAACTGGACACCCATACAATTAACACATAGATGACAGCCCACTGAAAGTTGACTGAGTCATTAGGGACCTGGACACTTTGGTAGCTACCAAACTATCCTTTGGTCACCATGTATTCTCTACTGTAAGGATATCCTTTTACCTTGCCAGACTAATCACCAGAGGTATTTCTTTCTGAACTAAGGAAGTTATCTTCCCTCTCTATTCCTCTCTAATCAGGCTGATAGCATGTTCGTAGATTCACAGATAAGTAATAGTCCACTTGCAGGCAATTTTTTAACCTAACTAGTTTCCCTTGGAAGCTAAGAATCAAACTCTGTACCCTGTGTGATAGTAAGTAAACACATTTACCATTATATTAACCCTCCTCCCATATAACAACCACTTTGGTAAGTACCCACCTAAGCATATGAAACCAGAACATTTCTGCTGTACCAAAATCAAACGTATTTCTTCCTTGTGCTACTCAGAACATATTAAAGTGCTATCTCACTTTTCTGTTTCATACAGACTTTTGAGAGTTGACCTTTCTTGAACTTAGAGAGCCTCAAAGGATCCAGTCCTATGTGTCCTGCACAACCACAAAACTAATAAAACCCTCAACATCAGTTCAAGATATCTTAACTTCCATCAAAACATAAATAAAATCTACTGGTGCGATAGAGGTATATTCTAGAGAATCACTCTTCTGTGGAATAGACTTCCTTTAGATGTAAAGCAAAGTGGATGCATCACTCTTATTAAAATGCAACCTGGATGAATGTATGGGCAATTGTAAATACAACTTAGGTCTGGCACCTCAAGCTCTCATTGAAAGGGGTCAAAACTTGATATAAATTAGTCATGTGAATGGTTACTTACAATTTAGGGAATGGTGGCTAGACCACTAATGGTCTTCTGAATTAACAACTTAGACCTATTCAGTAGCATCACTAGGGTAGGGCAAAGGGGGAAATTGCCCCAGCACAATGTGCTGGGTTGAGCAATCAGCTGATCCCAGTCACTCTTTAATGCAAACTGATGTTTAAAAGCTGGTATTATATTTGCAGTCAAACTTGAGTGATGTATTGCTCCATTTGGGGAATGTACATTGTACAGAGCAGTTTGCTACAGTTTAAAAAAAAACATATTTCTTTTTAGCTGAAACATGAGAGTTGTAGTGATCCATGCAACTGTTACAGTTTGAGAGAATATATATATATTTTTTCAGTCTAAAACCTGAGTGCTATAGTGCTCTGTGCAGGGTATAAACTGTAGCAGCTGCTTGCTACATTTACTCATTTGTAACAACCAGTTTGCTAAGGTTTAAAATATATTTTTTAACTGTGACAGTGCAAAGTTAAACAGCAATATTAGACAATGCTTCTCTAGCTACATATTTAAACCACAGCATATTTGTAAAAGTATGTAGTGCATATAAAATTATGCAGTTGTATAAAGTGCCAGCAGAACTGAAAACACTGTTTTAAACTAGAAACTGTGTAGTTAAACAGATTTAGCAAAAAAAAAATAAAATAAATAAATTAAAAAAAAAAAAAATATATATATATATATATATATATATATATATATATATATATATATATATATATATATATTGCATGCTTTCATCTGCATGTACATTAATATGAGAATTTTAGAGATCCCATATATACATTTCTTACAACAGGTTATGCAATGGTCATATCAAATCTTATGTGAGGCAACTAGGTATAAGTGACAAAGAAAGACACGTTGAACATCCAGCAAAATATGTGGTCTATAGACACTTCCTAGGCTGCAGTATGACTATTCCACAGATTAGTTTAGGTAGCAAACATGTGGCTAGCTATTAAATACCTGCCCTATCATAGAACAGCAGGAGTAACTACAACATTTACTAGCCTCTACTTTGTTTTGCAAATGCACAAAGCATCTAACAAAGTATCACTTACTTCCCAAAACTTGGCACGTGAACTCAAATACCTACTTACTACAATTAAGTGATACCCTTCTTATGATCTCCAAACTGACTGAGACTAAAGGACAATCTTTGAAAAAGCAGGAGTGAGTCTATTTACAAAATACTTTTGAGCTCAGAATTGCCTTGTTCAGTTTTTACCATGATCTGTTTTCCTTCAACATGCCTACAAGAGAACCTTTTTAATGGCCCTGATAAGAAAAAGTGGAATTACCATCTGCTATTCCTGCACAAATTAATGCTTTAGGAACACATTTAAAGTGACGTTTTCTTCACCAAGAAGCAGAGTGCTTTTGTCTCTGAAGATCAGAAAGATTCAGTATCATAGTTTTAGGATACATGTCAAGAGAACAAATCCATAATCATCAAATTAATTACCTATTGAACTAACAGATCAAATGTACACAAAATATACAAAATCTACTGTCGTCAAAAAATAAACAAACTAAATACTCCACTCATGTAATCCAGTAAACTCTTTAGTAACTTAAATGTAACTAGCTCAGTTGAATGCTTTGGTCCAAAACTTGATTCCTTCTGAACTGAGGTTACATCAAATGAGACACGTTAAATACTTGAAAAGAATGCCTTATGACATAACCATGTTCAAAAGTCACATCTCCCCACCTAGCCTTATAATCAATCCACCACTTAAACTCCTGACTAACTTTGAGTACAAGCTAACCTAGCATAAATGTACATATTGTAAATAACATAATTGTACGTATTATAAATAACCCCTCCCACTTTTTTATTTATTTTTTCTCTCTTTTCCTTCTAAGCCTCTCAATTAAATTACCACTGCCATCCTAAATATTTAGGTGCTATGTAACCAAAGAATTTATTCCTGTTCTCTAGCATGGAATGACATTGTAACTGTGTCTTCTTTACTATGATTGTATATGTAACTAAACAATGTAATGCAGAGCTTTTCTGGGCCTCCACTGAAAACGGGCTCCCTGAGTCCAGTGGACATCAAAGTGAAAATAAATAAATAAATAACTAATGTGACAAGAAAATGCCTTTTAGCACATGATACACGTAAAAAAAAAAAAAAAACATAACATTCAAAACACATAACTATGAATAAGTAACCATGACCATATCCTCTTTTTCTTCTTTCAGCTGCTCCCATTAGGGGCTGCCTCATAGGTTCATAGGTTGGTACTAGGCTATCGGCCCTAGGGCCTATACAAGACTAGCCATAACAATTCCCTGGCTATTTCTTCCCACACTATTTACTTCCCTGGACCCCTGTCAAGCAGGGCGACTGACGTGATCTCTGGGGTCAATTTCCTTTCTCCCATCCAGTCATCAAGGTTCCTTTTGAAGAGGGCCAAAGAGGTGCTCTGCTTGACATGTATGGGCAGTCTATTCCAGAGTCTGGGGAGTCTCTGGGTCAGGAACCTATCCCTCCAGCATGTTTTGTTTATTGTGATGACAAGGTTTAGATCCCTGGAGCGTGTGGCTCTGAGGGATTGGGATTTCTTTAAGTGTAGCATGTCCAACAGCTCTGGGTTTGACATAGCCTTGTATGTTAAGCAGAGATCGCCTCGGAGTAGATGATATGCGACAGAGTATAACTGGAGTATTTTAAGGCGGTCAGCATAGGGCATCTGCTTTAGGCCTGTGATTCTTTTAGTGAGGTATTTCTGCGGCCTTTCCAGTTGTTGCAGATGTCTTGAGAGGTACATACCAAATGGGGCATTGTATTCTATAATGGGTCTAATGAGGGATGAGTACAGTGGGACAATGACCTCCTTTTTTCTGGATGAAAAGCCCTTAGTGATGAGGTGTACCACATAGAAGGATTTCCTGACTGTTGTGGTGATGTGGTTATTGAAGGTGAGACCACTGTCCACCTGTGTCCCTAAGTCTCTTATCACACTTTCGGTGTTTAGTGTACTGCCACCTATGTGGTAATTCACGGGTACATGTTTTTTCCTAAAGGGGATAACTATACATTTCTTGGCATTGAGCTTAAGTCCATGGCTCTGGCACCAAACATCTGTTTCTGTAAGGCCCTTTTGTAGAATATCAACATCATTTGGGGATTCAATAATGGCTCCCAGTTTGCAGTCATCTGCGAACTTTGTTAGCCAGAGTCCCTTAGTGTTGGCCTGTACTTCAGAGAAGTAGATGCCAAACAAGAGAGGTCCCAGGACTGAACTCTGAGGTAGTCCACTTGTCAGTTGTCTGGAGCTGGATTTGGAGTCAGCTACTTTTACAGTGTGGGTTCTGTCAGTAAGCCAGTTGGCAACCCATCGAGTGATATAGGGATTAATACCCAGCTTAGTAAGTCTATCTATGATTCCAGAGTGGGGAATGGTGTCAAAGGCCTTGGTGAGGTCTAGTCTGTGTGGACTGCCTTACCCTTGTCCATGGCTCTGGAGACTAATTCGAAGAAGTCAATCAAGTTCAGGAGACAAGATCGGTCCTTCACAAACCCAAACTGGGTGGAATTCAGTGTTTTAAGGTTGCCAATGTCTCTGTTTATAAGGTCCATGATAATACGGTCCATGGCCTTGCAGATCAGGCTCATCAGACTGATGGGGCGGTAGTTCCCAGGATCCAAGGTGGATCCCCCCTTGTGGAGTGGGATAACTGTAGCTGTCCGCCACTCAGTGGGCATGAAGCCTGAGGTGAGGGTATGATTAAACATGACACTTAGGTGAGGTGCCAGTTCATTTTGTAGTTCATGTAGTACACAGCCCTGGATGTCATCTGGTCCCATGGGTGCTGTATTCTTAGCTTTGGAGAGTGTGTTTTTTACCTATGTGGCCGTTATTACCAGAATTTGGTGGATCATCTCTTTCCATTTCTTCCTGTCCTCTGCATCTTGCTCTTTCACACCAACCACCTGCATGTCCTCTCTCACCACATCCATAAACTTTATCTTAGGCCTTCCTCCTTTCCTGTTACCTGGCAGCTTCATCCTTATAATCTTTTTCCCAATTTACTCTGCATCTTCCTCAGCACATGTCCAAACCAACGTAATCTTGCCTCTCTGGCTTTGTCTTCAAACCTTCCAACCTGGGCTGACCCTCTAATATACTTATTCCTAATCCTGTCCACCCTCGTCACACCCAGTGCAAATCATAACATCTTTAACTCTGCCACGTCCAGCTTTGTCCCCTGCCTTTTTGTCAATGCCACTGTCTCCAACCCATATAACATAGCTGGTCTCACTACCCTCTTGTAGACCTTCCCTTTCACTCTTACTGTTACTCGTCTGTCACAAATCACTCCTGACACTCTTCTCCACCCACTCCATCTTGCCTGTACTCTCTTCTTCACCTCTCTTCCACACTCACCATTACTCTGAACTGTTGATCCCAAGTATTTAAACTCATCCACCTTTGCCATCTCTACTCCCTGCATCCTCACCATTTCTCTATCCTCCCTCTCATTCACACACATATATTCTGTCTTAGTCCTGTTGACCTTCATTCCTCTTCTCTCTAGAGCATATCTCCACCTCTCCAGGGTGTCCTCCACCTGTTCCCTACTCTCACTACAGATCACAATGTCATCTGCAAACATCATAGTCAATGGGGACTCCTGTCTGATCTCGTCTGTCAACCTGTCCATCACCATTGCAAATAAGAAAGGGCTCAGAGCTGATCCTTGATGTAATCCCACCTCCACCTTAAACACATCCGTCACTCCCACCGCAGACCTCACCGCTGTCACACTACCCTCGTACATATCCTGTACCACTCTTACATACTGCTCTGACACTCCCGACTTCCTCATACAATACCACAACTCCTCTCTAGGCACCCTGTCATATAGTTTCTCTAAGTCCATGAACACACAATGCAACTCCTTCTGACCTTCTCTGTACTTCTGCATCAACACTCTCAGAGCAAACATCGCATCTGTAGTGCTATTTCCTGGCATTAAATCATACTGCTGATCACTAATCATCACCTCCCTTCTTAACCTAGCTTCCACTACTCTTTCCCATAACTTCATGTTGTGACTGATCAATTTAATCCCTTTGTAGTTACTACAGCTCTACACATCACCCTTATTCTTAAAAAATCTGTACCAAAACACTTTTTCTCCATTCCTCAGGCATCCTCTCACTTTCCAAGATTTCATTAAACAATCTAGTTAAAAACTCCACTGCCATTTCACCTAAACCCCTCCTTGCTTCCACAGGTATGTCATCTGGACCAACAGCCTTTCCATTCTTCATCCTCTTCATAGCTATCCTTACATCCTCCTTGCTAATCCACTGCACTTCATGATTCACTATCTGCACATCATACAACCTTCTCTCCCTCTCATTCTCTTCATTCATCAGCCCCTCAAAGTACTCTTTCCATCTGCTCAACACACTCTCCTCGCTTGTGAGTATGTTTCCCTCATTATCCTTTATCATCCTTACCTGCTGCACATCTTTACTAGAGCGGTCCCCATGTCTAGCCAATCGTACAGGTCCTTTTCTTCCTCCTTAGTGTCCAACCTTCCATACAACTCTTCATACGCCTTATCTTTAGCCTTCGCCACCTCTCTCTTTGCCATGCAGCTCATCTCCTTATACTCCTCTCTACTTTCTTCATCTCTCTGACAATCCCACTTCTTCTTCATCAACACCTTTCTCTGTATACTCTTCTGTACTTCCTCATTCCCCCACCAGGTCTCCTTGTCCTCCTTCCTCTTTCCAGATGTCACACCAAGCACCTTTCTAGCCATCTCCCTTACTAGCTGTGCTGTAGTTACCCAGCTATTTGGTAAGTCTTCACTGCCACCCAGTGCCTGTCTTAACTCTTCCCTGAACTCCACCTCACAATTATAAACAAGAAAAATAAAACAACCTTAAAATAATACTTTAAGGATTAATTATTAGGGTGGACTTGACTAAAGTGTTGATACTCAAGTGGACATTGAGTCTGGGATTCCCTGAATAAAAACAATGGGCCAGATTCAATAACACAAAAATTGTCCAGCACCAAGGAGGTTTAGAAGAAAATATAATGCTTTATTGTGGCAACTCCAAAGATAGCAGCAAACCAGTTTCAGCAATAATAATGCCTTCTTCAGTGCTAAAACACACAAATAAATCATAATTAATTTAAATACTGAAGCACATAATTAAAGTCATTTTCTTATTGGTTCATACCAACATTAGCTAAGCTCATTAAGGCCAGGCTTAAACAAGGCACCTAGCCTGACAATTCAGCTTGATTCTTTTTTGTTTAAAATGGTAGGCCACCCTGCTTAATACATTCTGTTGCCCTGGACTTTATCTATAATGGTAAAATTGAATCTGGCAGTGGTATGGGTCATAGTATATTTGAATAGTGAATTAGACATTCTCTTATTTCTAATGTCACTGAGGTGTTCACTAATATGAAACCTCAGTGGCCGAGAGGTTTGTCCCACATAAAAGGCGGAACAAAAACAGATTGCTAGATGTACATACCCTTTATATATACCACTACAGATCACATATCTTTCTTACCCTCTACCTCTTAGGTCATGTTGATATCCATGGTTTATTTATTAACTGAATAATTAAAATACATAAAGGCAAATTTAATTCTCTTGTTAGGCTAATTGTAGCTGAAAATAAATAGATAACAAAGGCAATGGTGATTACATTTTTATTGACATTTGATTAGCAGATTTATTCAAAATACTGGACAGTTGGATTACAATTCAAATAGTTTAGATTTCCTTGATGTTTAATCTTTTATTAAACATGAGCTCCTCCTCTACATCAGAAACTTAACAGCAGATTAAAAAAACAGTCAGTGTAACTGGTTACATAAAGACAGATATAAATCTGACTGTACATTCTTGGGAAAATACAGATGTGCTTCACATATCTAACTTATCCCATTGTACTTCACAAATTCCAAAATGTAAAAACTGTACCTGTTCAATACCACTGGCAGAGCTACATTTTACATGTTTAGCTGTCTAGTTTAAATAATCAGAAAATGTACTAACATAACATGGTTTGATAACCACAAAAAGAACATATAATCAATAAGGTACAGAATGAATTATATTTTCTTTAAAACAAAGCAACTGAGCTAAACAGATACTGTATATAAATATTGATATGACTTGGGGCTATGGTTGCACTCAAGGTTTTCTCTCTTAATATTATAAAGCAAAGCCCTTCACGTACAAGAAAAAAAATCTGCTAACAGGCAAGTATAATTCATTTTAGAAGATGTAATTGTACCATAGTAAATCATCTGTTATATCTTCTCTTCCTAACCCTTCTGGAATGACAGTATACAGGGAATGAACATGGCATGTTTTAATAGGTTTACTATCATTTATTCGAAGTGAAGTCGGTCGACGGCACTTTGTTCGAAAATCGGAATGTCGACCGTAGGCAATGTCGAACACTGATATTGCCGAAATACACATCTGCCCCATCTCGACCCATGTTAAAACCCATCTCTAGGTAGCAGTCAACATGTATTTCAGCAATTCAGTGTTCGACATTGTGAATTTCACACAATCTTGGTCGCCCATGTGAACAGTTAACTGAGTACATTTCGGTTATATGATAGTAAACCTTTTAATATGTATCACAGGTATCTGTTGTACTGTTGTGCAATGTTATTTTAGTCTGCGCATATACAGTGCAGTGTAACTGTTAAATGAAGTTACCTGGTTCTCACACCTATTCAGAAATTCACAATAGCTATTTCCTGGTACAATGCTCATAAGTGCTGGTTACAAATGTAAATCCTTTGTAATTAATTTTAAGCCTGTTATTTGCTGCTCTAAATTTGTTCAAGTTCAGTAAATCTGTTAATGGATGTTGCGGGTGTTTCTTAATATAAATCACCATTGCCTCTGTTAGCTATTTATTGCCAGCTACTGTTAGCCTAAAGAGAGAATTAAATTTGTCTTCATGTATCTTAAGTATTCAAATGAAACCAATGGATTATTCATATTAAACTATTTAACTAACTCACACAATGTGCATGCTGGCATTGAGCTCTGACATGAATGAGCATTTATACCCCTTCTACTGGAAGAGTGAAAGACAGTCACTTCAGGTGCAGTTCCATAATCACAAATCCTTGAAAGATGTCCATTACATAGGACAAAGCCCTCTCACCTCTTGACCTTATATGAACCAACTCTATGGCTGTTCAATATTGTGGAAAGGAGGGACTCCTCAAAACAATACACATTGTTCTTGAGGAATGACCTGGGGTCATAGAATGGGTGACTGATTTTTAAGAAATAGTATATGAAGGACTCATAGAAAAGCCTTTTTGGCCAATGTTTAGCCTCTTTCTTTGTGATTATTTATCTGCTGAGTTTTTCATTGGATAAAAACTGCAGCATATTTACTTGTATTTTTAATTGTTCACATTGATACAAACTACACCATTGCTAGCTTTGTTCCACTACTGCTTCATTGTTGTGAAGGTTCTATGGGCATCTTATTTAGCAGAAATTTAAAATACATTTCCTTACAATGTTGGCTGAAAGATGTTCTGATTTACTTCTCAGAAAGAAATTTGAATGATTAGACCACTGAATACTATTTGAAATGAAGTTACCTGGCTCTCACAGCCATTCAGAAGCTCTCAATAGCTATTTCATGGCAAAATGCTCATAAATGCCATATATACTCTATATTTAAATGTTGTCCATAGCTAAATATAATCGTCTTTCTGGAAGGGAAAAGTAAGATGACAAGACAGGTTTAATCTCTTCAAAAGGTTACTATGAAGAGTGTTGTTTTGTATATCAGGATGCCAAGCATAATTTTTTTTCTTTTACAAGATAGAATTTACCAAATTTTACCTTTGTCAGCAGCTGTGTATCAGCCTACACC
Source organism: Protopterus annectens (assembly GCF_019279795.1). Lineage (NCBI taxonomy): Eukaryota > Metazoa > Chordata > Ceratodontiformes > Protopteridae > Protopterus > Protopterus annectens. Next base: position 524,657,864 of record NC_056735.1, on the reverse strand, counting down.
TTCTATATTAAAACCCTGAGTCAACATGAATTATATCAAGTGAGTCTTTCCTTGGACTCAGAGCAGATATATGTTTGCTAGTTACTGAAAATAATTTCCTAACTTTGGAACAGACTTCGGAGCTCATCTAGTCAGACCAGTAGCTACATTTGCTGAAATGTTTCAAAAACACTTCACTGTTACATTAAAAAAAATACAGAGATCAAATGAGAAAGGCAACAATAGAGAGAACTGTTTACAATTACTATATAAAATAAAAATAGAAAGATAATAATAAAATCCAAATTGCTATAATCAATGATCAATTTCTCATTAACACATACACATTAAAGCTAACATATATATATATATATATATATATATATATATATATATATATATGTATATAAATATAGAATGTGTGTATATATATATATATATATATATATATATATATATATATAGTACCAAATATGAATTTTGAAGTTATTGGGTCAAATGTATTAAATCCAAGGGCAGGATTCACAATGGCTTGCACAGAGTCTAAGAGCCGTGTAAGACTCCATGCAGCCATTGTGATCCAGGAACAGCCAGAAATCCCATGTAAGAGAAAGCTAAAATGACTCTTATATGGGCAGGGCATGGATATGCTAATCACCCCACTTGCAGCCGAAGGGCATGCAAATGAGGTAGATTAGCGATCCACGAAGCTGAAACCAGCCCGTGTAAGAGTCGTGTTAGTTGCAGAAATGTACTCAGTTGACAACTGAGTACATTACTGCAAATAACACAATGGAGCCGTAACAGCTCCAAATAGACTATGAAAATGTTACAGATAGCATGCCAATGGCCAAATATGTGGCCATTGGCATGGTAAACTGATGCAAACATGAAAAAAAAGTTTTTTTTTTTCAGAGATCGGCGATGTTTAAATGCAGCACAGACCCGCGCACACGGGCTGCGCTATATAAAACTGAAAAATGAAGGTTAGAAACCCACAAATGTGGGTTTTATGTAATGCATGGATTTGCAATGCACATATTAGCAGACCAAAAACAACATGGCCACCGTCTAGTGGTTGCTAAGGGGTGAAGCTGAGTGTAAGACATGTAACTAAGCATTAGTAGGCAATCCTATGTAAATGAATGGTAGGATAGTGAATCACACTGTCACATAGCAAATGAGCACAGTCTGTGTAGTGTAAGAGTTAGATAAGGGGGAGTAACAGAGTAGGAGATAGGTGACATCACAGGGGGGAATGTCAGGAAGAAAGCAAGCTCATTGGAGCAAAGTGGTATGTGAAACATATCAATCACACAGCAGAAAAAGAGGAGTGTCAACAGATAAGCATGGGAAAGTCAAGAAATGGAAGGTGTACACTGTGGCCAACACCAAAGTTTCTTGCTGTATATGCAGGCGTGCGTGTGCATGCTGGGAGAAGCGAGTAAGACAGGGTGCGCGTGTAAGGCAGAGTAAGCATGTAGGAGCCTGTTTAAAGGTCTGTAGACCTGTTTGCGCTGGTGTGCGAGCATTTTAACCCGAATAAGCAGATTCTAGTCCATGTAAGCATGTGTGCACGCGTGGTAGCCACTGTGAGCGTGTTTTTGCTGGTATGTGCGCTGCTCCCCCCTGAGGAAACAGAGAGGAAAAGGAAGCAGAAGAAATAGTAGGAAACTAGCAGGGAATACCTGTAGAGGTAGCAAGTGAAAACAATTAGAAGCAGGCAATTACACAGGCAGAATACAAGCCCAGCCCAGCTCTTAAAACACTGCAACCAGCATTGCAGTATGCTTCTCTCAAGAGATACTGCAAGACAGGAGTAAGCTAGTAGAAGTGAAAACTGAAAAAGCTGCACTCAGACCAAACATGCTAGGGGCTCCCATAGCTGTCATAAGGAGACATAGGAGACTTGCAGAGGGTGGTGACAATGGAAATGCTGCCAGACAACCCACAGTGAGGAGATGGAGAAGAATGTACAGGCCCAGGGTCACCTACCAGGGGTTACATGAGCTGGAGATAGTGGAGCACTATAGAGTGGACAGAGACCTCCTGCAGCAAATTGTTGAGCTGTGCAGGCCACGCCTCACACACAGAACCAACAGAGGGGAACCCATCCCAGTGGAAACCAAGGTATGTGTTGGCCTAAGAATACTAGCAACAGGTACCTTGCAGAGACCAACTGGTGATATGATGGGATATCACAGGCATCAGCCTCCAGGGTACTGCACCAGTTCCTGGATGCCATGTCAGCACATGTCAGTGAGCATGTATATTTCCCCAATGCCCGTGAGGTATTGGCCAGTGATATGCGTCTCTTCCAGCAAATAGCGGAATACCCTGAGGTAGTGGGTGCAATGGACTGCACGCACATACACATCAAAGCACCAGCCGGTGAGTGGGGTAGGGCCTACATTAACCACAAGGGCTTCCTCTCCATCAACTGCCAGGTTGTGTGTGATGCCCAGGGCATAATAATGAATGTGTGTGCTGGCTGCCCTGGGAGCTACCATGATTCCCATATCTGGCATTTAACGCAGCTGTACCAGACATTTGCCAATGGGGACATCCCACATGGACACCTAGTGGGGGATGCAGATTATGCACTGGAGCCGTGGCTGATGACACCCATCAGAAACGCACACACACCTGAACAGGAACGCCATAATGAGGCACACGCACAAACACGTAATGTAATAGAACGTGTGTTTGGGCTGCTCAAGTCACAGTTCTGGTGTCTGGACACATCTGGTGGAGCCTTGCAGTACTCACCAACTACATGTACCCAAATTGTCATGGTATGTGCCATGCTACATAATATGATCCTGCGAAAACAGCTGCAGCAGGACCAGCATAGGGCCGGGCCAAACAGCCCCCCACCATTGCCAAGGCCATCACAGGCAGAGCATGACTCAGAGGAGGAACAACCTGAGCCTGCCCAAGTAGGCAGAAGGAGGCATGTCTAGTATGCCCTGGCCTTGGCAAAGAGGCAGCGCATAGCACATACACTGGCTCAGTAGGAACCCTGGGAATGATACCCCTCTCTGACTCACTCATATAGTAACAGGGATGCCTAACATGACATAACCTGCTCTCAAACATGTACAGGGAGTGTAGTATTTGCATCCGACAGAGGCAGCCCTGCAGCACTACCTGAGACATGATTGCCATGTGTTAAGCAATGTAACACCATCTAGTATATGCAAACATGAAGACCCAACCTAACATCTCACCCTCACCAAGCATGATGCCACACTATGAAGACAACAAGATCAAGTACAATAATTGGCTGAGGTATTGCTGTTAGCAACGGGGAACACATGGCTGACAGCCTGGGCTGACATGCCGAGCAAGACATGATGCCCCACCTGCTAAGGATGGCACACACCCAGCACACCTGGCTGCGTAGATACTGGCAAAGGCTGCTGTTACCCCCACTGTGCCTGGAATAGGTAAGTCTGGAAACACAAACCCACCAACATAGGTAGCACTAGGGATAATAACCTGGACGTAATGCTACCCAATGCCAGAAGTCTAACCTGCAAGGTGCATGCAGACCAAACCCACCACAGCATGGAGAATGGTAATATGTGTACTGTAACAGAAACCTGGGCAAGGCCCAGAAGAGCACCCAATACTACCAGGTTATACCTCATACCATGCTCTACAGCTCCAAAACATGGAACACATGACAATAGGAGTGTGGCTACCAGTAATTATCAAGAATAACCACACCCCCAGGTTGGTACCACAGCAAGAAGCAGCATGGACTATCCACGGGCGAGTAACACTGTCTCAAACAGTGTACCTGTTTGAAGCCTGCTACAGACCCCACACACAAACCCAGGTACCCCAGCCAGCCTTCCTGAAGACACTTCAGAGTATGAATGTCCCAACAAATACCAAACAAGGCACACACAAAGTATGACATAGGTGGCAATCCATTATGTATGAAAGAAGTAGTCATGGACCTAGGGACACAAGTGGACGGTAACCTGTCATGTGACATACACATTGCCAAGGTGGCCAGGAAGACCTGCTATATTGCCAACCTTAATATGAAAGGATGCACATGTAGAGCTACAGAGGTCACTGTGCCCCCATATCCTTCCCTTATCAGGCCCATACGTGACAACTATGCCCCAGTTCCTATGTACCTTACCTTACACATGCAGCAGTCAGAAAGACCCCAAATGTACCCCACCAACAGGATAAAGGGTCCAAACATTGGACATCTGCAGCCTGGCTGAAGAAACCACAACCCAATTCAGAAGCATACTGCACAGTCAGAGGTGATGTATGCCTGATGTACAAGGCCATGCCCAATCCAGAATGAATGGACATGCTCCACTGCAGAAACCCCAAATCCAGCAGACACATCACAATGAGATATCTGAACCTCTATACATAGATTAATAGGATGTGCTGGAGGGACAGATCCATAACCCAGAGGCTCAGGACATTCTGGAACAGAATGCCAGTCCATGATAGGCAGAGCTCCACACACAAACTCAACAAGAGAAATACGTTGAAGTGCATGGGAGATAGCAGGTGTACACTGGGGGCCATCTCTGTGTCACATCTAGGAAAGTAAACCCTACGTGGGCATAATATGCACATTGCAAGGGGTGTTGAGACCCAAACACATTCTGTCCATGCTCAAACAATGCCAGGGCAGATAGCCTAGTATGAACCTATGAACCTATGATGATACAAATTGTGCAGGACACAAAGGATTATTACACAGCTGTCCTACCTGATGGTAGGAACCATGGTGATAATCCACAGATATGCTCTGCAGCACTCTAATATCACAAACAATACACCAAACCCACACACATTGCCAACATCCTACCTAACTGATTCTTTGCAAATTCCCCACCAGCACCTAACTGCCGAATATCTATCCCAGGAGAGTGCTGGCCCCCCGACATTGCAGATTCTGAGGTAACAGCCAGCATCCACAAAGCACAGCACACAGCATCAATGGTACCAGATGGTGTCCTTGGTTGTGTTCAACAAGTACTGTAAGAAGAATGGAACAGCAAATAGCAGTACTGTGCACTATCAGTCCTACCACAGGATATGTACCCAAAGAGCGGTGTACAACAACAGTGGTCCCACACCACAAAGAGGGTGCCTGAATGGATACTGCAAACTATCACCCCTCAACCCCGAATATCTAGGTTGGCAAAGTAATGGAGAGGATGATCATGGATCCCATGAATAACGAGATTGGGTACCTACAGACATTGGACCCTAACCAGTGTGGCTGTCATAAGGCAGATCCTGACCTGTACACATGTCTGACTCATGTGAAACATGCACCAAGCCCAGTGATGTGGGGAATGTCGATCACACAGCCTATCTGGACCTTGCTAAACCCTTCCATACAATACCCTAGTTGGCAGTACAGATAAGCTCACCAGCCTAACTATAAACCCCTATGCAAGTAGATGGGTTGCAAACCAACTCAAGGACAGAACTGACCTGGCAGACATGCTGTAGCCATGGCAAACTGCAAACCAGGTACAACTGGCATCCCACAAGGCATGGTCCAGGGATCCCTCTCGTATGCTATATATGTCACATAGGTACAGGCCAACATGGAAGGACTCTGTCTGAACTGGTTTGCAGAGGACGACAAACTGGCCACCATATCAGACCCTCCAGCTGACACAAGGAACCTACAAAAGGCACACATAGAAACACAGAAGTGGTGCCACAGCCATGTCAACAAGCTAAATGCAGAATAGGGTATAGTTAACTCCTGTGGAAACACAGTACATGGCCAGAAATTACCACATAGGTGTTAACCTAGTAAGTACATCAGGAGCAATAAGAGACCTGGGGACACAAGGTGATAGATAACCTGCATGTGACAACCATGTGTCTGTAGTGGTTACAGAAACATACCATATACCCACCTAATCATGAAGGTAAGCACAGCTTGGTTATGGTAGGTCAATGTGCCTCTCCAGTCATCCATCAGCAGCCTCACAATTGTGTACAATGGCCCTTCAGGGATGTACCGTAGCAGACACCTGCAGCAACTGGAATGACCGCACAAATACCCCACCAGGAGGATTGCAGAGCTGTAACAGATGCCATGTGTCACCTGAGTAAAGTAACTGCGGCTCCACACAGTGCCATACTGCCTGGCTGGAGGTGAACTGTGTCTGATGTATAGAGCCATGACCAACCTGGTATCAATGGACATTTGGCACCATGTAAATACTGAATGCTGGTGACCTATGCAGCTGACAGGCCTGAACCCCAGCACAGACATAAACAGGACATGCTGTACTGATTGGTCCACAACCCAAAAGCTCACTCCACTCACAACTAAACTCCCACTACAGGATATCCAGGGAGTCCCTCAGTGACTGTCATCCAGAGGAATCATGATGACTGGATGTGAGATGGCAGGTGTACCCTGGATAGCACCTGTATGTCATGGGTACACAGAGGCACAGCACACTAACCGTGACATATGTCATGGCAAACACCAGTAAATGTGTGTTGAAGGACAAACATTCTCTGACTAGCATTACAAATGGACTGGGGCACATGGCCATTGTTTGTCACTGTCCACACAAGTTGTGGAATACATTAACAATGTCGGACAATCATGTACTAAGCTGTCCATATCTGAACAAAATGCAACATGGTCATATCTGCACAACTGGCCCTCAACCAGTCTGGTGTGCTCACTATAAATATTACAAGCAGTGATAGGACTGAAACCGATTATACTGTCCACCACAGTGAAAGTTTTGCACCAGTACACTATACACCAATACAACTGTTTGGTCAGCAGGAAAGGATGATGACAACTGTATGCAAACTATCCCATGGCAACCCTGCAGGCACAGCATAATGCCTGTTAGGTTCAGACACACAGCAGGTGGGCAGTAAGAACACAACTTGATGTCCAACACTCAACTGTACATGTGATATATAGATGGCGTCCACACACAAACAAAAATGTGGTGGTCCACAGATCCAAACATAAGGAAAGGTCACACTGGGCATGCTCGCACACTTAGATAAATGAGATGTGGCAGTCAAGAAGCCATACAAACTGTGAACCGGGCATGCTCACACACTTAGGTCATGTCACAGTTCAGCAGTTGCACACACATATCTGGCATTTCTATGTGTTAACACAGGAACCTCCCACAATACAGACATCAGCCCAGTGCACACAGTGAAGTTACAGCAGAGACATAAGTAAAGTACTGGATCCCACTGATATGCAAACATCTCCCACAGTACACACGTTGTTTATAGAGATAGGGAAGGCTATTGCAATAAAGACCCTCAAACAGTATATGAGCAACAGATACGTGCATCTGACAGGTAAACATACGGCCGTAGAGTGTAATACCTGACTGTTGTCCCTAGGGAATACAGAAGGCTATCCACAGGGTATTTGGAGTCTGCCTCCACAGTACAGTAGGCCACTGTACCTGTGCAAAGTTAATGCATAGATATGCTCTCCCCCTTACTGATGGATAGTAACAGATGTACATAACTCTTCATCCATAATGATGTCAGCAAACTATACATATGTCAGGAGCAGAAATTATACCCAGTAATGTGAATAGCACGCTCTGCTACTGCGTCTCTGACAAATATCATAACATAGTTAGATAGGGGTCCGCCCAGAAATGCAAATAGCACTCTCTGCTAATGCATTGTTCACTAGTGTCATAACATAGTTAGGGAGGGGTTTGAATCCTGCAAGTACCCAGTGTGTGTCTGACTGTGTATGGAGGGGTAGTGTGTGCAATTCCATGTGTAAGAGAAATGTCCCTTTTGGCAACTATTACTACACAAAACATGCTGCATATTCTACAGTCTAAACACTGATGATGTCATCACCCTATAAGTACAGCAGGAGAAAGGAATCCCCCTAATAATGCAAATAGCGTGCTCTGTTAATGCGTCTCTCACTAGTGTCATAACATAGGTAGGGGTTTGAATCCTGCAAGTGCCCAGTGTGTGTGACTGTGTATGGGGGAGTAGGGTGTGCAATTCCATGGGTAAGAGAAATGTCCCTTTTGGCAACTATTACTACACAAAACATGCTGCATATTCCACAGTCTAAACACTGATGATGTCAGCACCCTATAAGTACAGTAGGAGAAAGCAGTTCCCCCCAGTAATGCAAATAGCGCGCTCCACTAATGCGACTCACACAAGAGATCTAACATAGTTAGGTAGGGGTTTGTACCCTACACATGCCATGTGTAATTTTATCACACAGTTTGTCCATGTGTGTGGGGTGTTGTTCCCAATATTGCATGACATACATTATATCAGTAATGTCAAGGCACACATGATGTATGTGTGTGCCACCTACACATATGTACCTGTGAACTGCAAGAGTTCCCATCTCCGAAGCCTGCCTCATGTGAATACATGGAATATGCATCAGACAACTGTATGACTGGGGTGTTCTGTGCAGGGGCTGCATGTGGTATGTGACTATACAGTGTGGGTTGTAGATGGTGTCATCCCACCAGCAAGGGATACATGATTGCTCTGGAGCATATAGTCCACATGTTGGTGATGAACAGGTGCAGCATGTTGTCACCACTTGTGGGAGTGGTAACAAGTTGTTCCATAGCAATGCAGGGAATGAATGATAAGACACCTTCAGATAGGGTCTTGCAACTAGAATAATGCTCACACTGTATGTTTGGGTAGTTGCAGTACAACCATATAATGGTGTGTGTAGAGACTGTCATATTCCCAGTGTTGTCAGGAAGGCCAAGTGGGTTTCCCGGGTATGGGAGCGTGGTGTGTGCCAGGCTATGAACCTGAAGGCAGTCTAACCCACTGTGTGTTGTACATGGAGAGGCTCTGATGCTTTGTGCAGTGCCACCAACCTGGGAGTGTGTGTATCTGAGGTGCCTTTGGATACATCCCTCCTGTTCTGTTTTGGTGCATGTGTAGGGGATGACAAGCATGGTATCAGGAATGACCTGGCACTGATGGTGTGCACCTGGGAGCCTTGTACCAGGAGTCTGTTACTGCACGGATATTGCTGTACCCCATGCTAAGGACAGTTTCCACTGCATGCATCTTGAGGTTTACACTGCTGCTGTTGAGTAGCATTGCTATTAGTGTCCCATCCCGTGTGATACCTGTGCAGGTGGCTATGTAATGTCAGCCTTGCATACAAAGGCAGTATGTGTGTAGCAACAGCCTCTGCCAATATACAACGGCCCATGGGTGACAGGTGCAAGCTGTCCCAAGCAAAGCAATGTGGCATGTCCAGCATGTAATCCCACACTGACAGGCATTGGATCCCCTTTGGATGTCACTGAAAGATATGTTAATTGCAGAAACGGATGATCCTGTCTACATATTGTGGCAGCATTCATGGTAAGGATGAGATGCTATCCAAAGCCAGGGTCATACCAGCCTGTGCCACAACCTCAGAGAGCCCCTCCATGTCCCCTAACATGTAGTCCAGGGAGGTGCTTCAGAGGTCATACACACTGGCTCAGACAATGACTGAGTCATACTGCTACATGCCTTGGAGTGACTGCTTTGCTTGTGTTACATGGTGGATCATAGTGCCCGACGGGCAGCTCAGCATGACCGTCACCTTGTTCAGCCTGGGAGCAGGACCACCGTGTACGTGTCAATAGAGGTACCTCATACAATCGTAGCAGGTGTGTTGTCTAGCCGTATGGCCTGACACTGTTTGGCACACAGGCTTTGTGAGCTATGTGTTGCATGTGCTCTGCTCTGGCGTAATGTTTGCTTGTGTGTCTGCTTTGCAGGTGTCAGCTGATCAGGCAGGATGCTATTCTGAGAGCCCAATAATGTACCTGTGTATGTCTGTGTTTGGATTGTGGTCGTGGCAAGTCTATGGGAGACTGATACTGTATTCACTGTAGTATCCCACTCCACCTGACAGGGAATGCCACTGCTGAGTAAACAGAGCGTAGCCCCCAGTTTGGCTATGTGGTTGCATCTCTCACATGTGTTGTAAATGTATGGGAAGGGGAGAGGGTTGTCTGTGTACATGAGGCAGCTGTAACATTGCCACATGACTCACAGATTCACCAACTGGACCTGAGAGTAGATTGACACATGACCTTTGCACATGCTACCATAGCATTGTGACTCCCATACTAAGTAACGACACATAGGGCCAATGGGGAACAAGGTACTCAAGGTGACTATGTGAAGGTGTAGTGCTCCTGAATTGTCAGTGCTGGCATATATGAATGCTGTCTTGAGCAAATGTGAGGTAAGTCATATGCAATGTGTTACAGGCAAGCTACATGCAAACAGGACAAACAGTGACGTTCTGTCAAGTGAAACATGGACATCAGTACAGTAAGCAACACAGATGTCACTAGGGATCCACAACGGCACTGTATATCTGCACTGCAGGTGGAATCAGTGTTTCAGGAACATAACAGGCAAACATGCATACAAACAAAGCTACAGTCAGCAGGCCTGTATGTAGACTATGCTACAACAAACAAGGTGTACAACTTCCAGTATGTAACACTGCATATATGCAGGCACTATAAGCCAGTACTCAGACATTCCCAGGTCAGACAGGCTGGGTCCAGCCACAACCCCCACAAGTATATAGACCACGTACCTTCGTAATGTTGAATAACTGGCCTGATACCCAAGTGCTCATACCTGTAATAATACACATGTCAAATAACAGACACTGAGCCCTCACTCAGCAGTTCCAGATGTAGTTTGATGTATGCTACCTGTCCTGGCACCACAGTATCCTTGACATGTATGGACACTCTCCCTCCTGTCATAGTTAGTTCTGTGTTTTGGTGCTGTTATGCATGGTATGAGGTGTGACCTTGTAGTGCTAATGTGCTCTTGTGATCCCTGAACCTGTTGTTTAGTAATGCACAGATATCAACATCCTGAAACATCTGCATTGCAGAGTCAAGTGTGGACAGCATGCAACTCGCAGTTGACATGGCCATCATTGAGTATCAGTATGTACATTGTTGTATCTCCTGTGCTACCTATGTAGGTGGCCATCCCTTCACAGCCTTACCACCAGTATGCAAAGATGTGCAGATAGAACACTGTGGTAATTAGTATGGGTGTACAAAACAATGCAATGACATTCATACTGTAACTGCATCAGGCATGCTGGTATATACCCACAATGCTATAATTACACTGTACTGTTGTCAACATCATACTATTACAATACGTCTATGTAGTCACCCTCTGCATCAGCACCATGTTAACCTGTTCCTGCACCGATGTTACAGATTGCAGGAGGTGGCACAGTTTCATCATATGCACAGGGTGTGTACCTGGTATGCCTGAGTCTGCCACTGATACAACCAATTGACATGTCTGAGTGTGTGTGTTGGTGAGGAACAACAGTACAAGATGGGGCAATGTTGATGCAGTGTGTGCATGTATGCGGTAGCCCTAGGTGTTATCACTTTGCATGTGTTTATGAATGCACACAGTCCCACCTCATGGCTGCCATATACAGGTGTTTGTGGACAGCCACAGACTGTACCTGCCAGGACATACAGATCACTGTCTGTGGCCATGGACATGGTACCTGTGCCTGGCAGGGGTGCTACGGACCGTGTCAGGTACCAAGCCAGACTGGGTACTGTCATCAGAAGCAGGTGTTCGTTGACTGGAGACAGGTCCCTGTTGGGACTGCCCAGCGCCACGTGCACGTGGTCTCCTGGGGTGGTCCGATGACAGCACAGACCCAGCATTGCTGGGGCTGCTGCTGGCACTATGTGAGCGGCCGCGGCCCTGTTGTCATCCGCGATGGTTGCCAGCTGCTGCTGTTGCTGGCATACGGCCACGTCAATGCCTCAACCGTTCACCATTGCCCTGGCTCATGGACATATAGTTGTGGAACAGATCTAATGTGTCCCCCCAACGTCTGTCAATGACCTCGGTGAAGTTGCGGATGGCAGCCGCAACATCACGCATACTGTCACTCATGGCCATGCGACATGCTCTCAGCTCCCTCAGACCCTGTCTGGTGTACCATTCCATACGTGACTGTGTCTGCATTACAGCCCGAAACATAGCTGGGGTTGAAAGACCTCTGTGGGCACGTCTGACAGGGGCGGTACACCAACGGATGGTCCCATGAGAACCCATGGACGTCTGCCTGTGTGGTACATTGTCAGGGCCCTGGCCATGGTTGCAGTGTGGGGATGCATGTGCCACCGGTACCACATTACCCTGGTCAATGTCCACTGTATCCTGTCCATCACCTAGGGACATTGGTGACAAAGGATGTATTGGCAGGATGACTGTGCGCATTGATGGGGTCGACAGCTGTGTAGTGTCAATTGGCTGACCAATGACGGACCCTGGCACACCTACCTGTGCCATTACACAGGTATCATCATCACTATCCACAGCAGCTGATTCAGGCTCCCTGCTGCATGACACCAGAGCAGCACTAGAACCTGTGGGAGTAAGACAGGAAACACAGTTTACAATGTGTACACAATGCCACCACTGATGCACACATGTGCACATGCACACATGCACACATGCACACATGGGCACATGCACACATGCACACATGGACACACCTCAGTTTATGAGATATCAACCCACAGACACAAACACACCTGCAATCACACATAGCACTACTGCTTCAGCCTATTATTACTATTAGTATACAGAGTACTGAAGGTAATGGTATTACACACTCACCAGCATGGATAGGCTGCCTTGCTGTTACACCAGAGGGACCTGCGGAAAAGAGACATTTATCATCAGTGGGCACAACTGTGCCATTGATACTGTGGGCATGATACAGTTCAGTAGTGCAACAGTTAGCTTCCACAGGTGTACTGCAGATAATGAGGTTATCACTAATGCACAATAATTACCAAGATAACAGCTACAAATCGAGGACACACCCCACACATGCATAACCTAACAGTGTACAGAATGGTCACTAGACACATGGCATGTTACCTGCACGCTCTGTGTCCTGCTGCTGTGTGGCTCCAGCCTCCATCATTACACATGTATGCTGTTGTTGTTGCTGCTGTGCTGGAGCCACAACACTCAGGAGTAGTCCCTCCAGTCTGGTGAGGGGGGATGTCTAACCACCCCACCACCTGTGGCAAGCTGCTGCCTGTGGATATCCAATGCACGCTGATGGACATTTCTAATTAAATCACTGCAGTGATGGCATACCTGCTCATATGTCTGGTTATGTGTGCCTATGTCATTTACCCAACAGACCAGGTCTTGCCACAGTGCAGCCCTCTCCTGCTGGTTCTGGCTGGTGCGGGAAAAGAGTACAGTGAAATCCTGCACCAGGCTCTGGTGTATCTCCTCTTCCTCTGCAGCGGAGTAGACTGGGTTCCGCTGGTGAAACATGGCCCTGAAAAGGAGAAGGGAAATATGTCAGCAATATCTGTCAGCAGACTATAGCACACATAATACACATTATACTTGACTGCAGTGATATAACTTAGGCACCATATATAGCATCTGTCTGTCTATTGGGGGATACACATGTACATGACCAGCTATCAATGCTCATCCGACAACTGTGCAACAGTACCTGGCACACTCCATACAACAGACTAGTATACTGCAGCAGTCAACGCACTGTTTCAGGTACGATACACAACCTCACACTGGGGGTTTGAATCAAGGTACTGTATGGGGAACATTATCAGCCCATGCACTGCACACAATGCACGTTACATATTTCACTGGTAATGCATGCTACTCTTACTTGCCATAACCCTACCTACACCACAGTGACATACAGGGTAACACAGCACAACATATGGCAATGTACTATGTGTTGATCGCAATACCTCACACACCTGTCTCTGGCCACACACCAAGGACACACACTACCATGACAGACAGACAGTCATGGTGAGCAATCACACCAGTACACAACATGCACCTAGTCACTAGCACACTCATTCCACCTCACATATTCCGTTTGCAATGTGTTAATGGGTGTGCATTGCGTCCTATGTAGGTTGTGTGCTGTTGACCCTGGGCCTACAGCAGCATACTACCCTGCCCCTTGTGACACATGTGTTATGATTGTACCTGTTCCTTACAAACAGTTAAACAGGGTGACTCATATGGCATATTACCTATCAGCATAACATTCAGCAGGGGTATGTCTGACATCTACTCATGGGGAGCCTTGCTTCTTAATTCTGTGTGGTCTACTACAGGGTATGTCATATCTGTGGGTAGGTTCCTGTACCTCCACCATGTGTTCTATACTGCAGTGACAAGGACGACAGACATAGGTAATTTGTGTTGTGGATGTTGGAGGTGTTACCATGGTTAGGAGACAACTGTCATGGGTGTGACCGAACTATATATATCCAGCAGTGGTAACCCCTATGTAGGTATTCTGTGTGCGCTCTGTGGTGTTTGAGTGCATTGACACAGTTACTTGCATATGTCTGTGTCCTTCACCATATCTGTAGCTGTCATGGGAAGTACATACCGTGTAGGACATTGTGGGGTGTGGAGGGGTACAGTGACCTACATGTCCATAGCTGACACACCATGTCCGCTGACACATTCCATGTACAGGTATTACAGGACTAGTGTGCCACTGTGTATATTGATGTGGAGCCTATTGTGCACTTGTTGACCCTGTTCCCCCCTGACACATGCAGTGGTGGGCAGGCATGTACATATGTGGTGGTTGCTGGTGTCAGTGTTTTTGAATGGGGTATGGTACTCCAGTATCCACACTGGTGTTCACTCCATGCCTGTGACACCAGGCACCTGTAGCAAGACATCTGCACACATGTGCCTCACACAGTCTATATATATATATATATATATATATATATATATATATATATATATATATATATATATATATATATATATCTGTATATGGATATATATATATATCTGTTTGTATATATGTATATATAATATGTATATATAGATGTAGATATATAAATATAGATGTGGGGAGAGAGGGGGAGAGAGTGAGAGAGAGACACAGGGTGAGTGTGAGTGTGAGGGGGTGGGACAGAGAGTGAGAGATAGTCATATACAGACATATCTGTTGTCAGTCAGATCTATCTGTATATGTGTAAGTCTCTACAGATATCTATATATGTATGTGTGCATTACATATATCTGTACATGCATATTCTACCAATCTCGATGTCTGTGCAGTAAGTGAGAACCTGGTTCAAGGCTCCTGAGAGCACACCAGCGGTACCAGGCTATACCCCGTATCATGCATTTTGGCCCCAGGACTTGGGACAAAACAAAAAGGGAGGGTGTGTGTCCATATTCATGGGGGACACACACACCTTCAGGTTAGTGGCAACACATGTAGCATCACAGACCATGCAGGTGCAGATAACCGTAGGCACACCTGCTATACAACTGGTAGCATGTTACAGACCACCCTCCCAATCTCAGGGACCACAGTCGGCCTTCCTGTAGACATTGGAGGATATGAATGTCCCACCACACACCATCATGTTGGGATAGTGCGACTACCCTAACATACACTAGGTGCATTATTCTACCCCAAACACCCTGCTCCAAAGTTTCCCGGAATTCACTATGTCAAATGCAATGGAACAGCTAGTCACCTCTCCCACAACAGGAGATAATATACTAGACCTGATCATCACAAACATGGGGACAATGTGCTACACACTGGAAGTATACCCCTCACTAGTCACATCTGACCACAAACTAATCCTCCTGGATATACATATCCCACCTCCCCCACAACACAACAGGCTACAGTGGGAAACCTCTCATATGCCAACTTTACACATCTTATAACTGAGCTGGTATCCTTAATGCCCACTGGGCCAGTGTAATCCACTTCCCACAAAGCAGACAGCCTCACATATGCTTCTACAGACATCTCCAAGAATGCATGGATCATGCAATCACAAATGGAACCATGACCCTCTCCACCAAGGGCAAGCGTCCTGTGTGGTGGACCCCAGCATTGAACAAATTGTATAACAACAGATGGTAGCTGCTGCACAGCAGAGCATACTTCCATAGAGCTACGGCATCTCTCATCAGCAGTAGTAGAAAGATACGTTTTGTTGTACATACATGCAAGGCCAACAATGAGAGGGACATCGCTATGGTCACTACAGATAACCACAAGGCCTTTCGCTGCTATGTTACACACCTGGGTGGGAACCCTCAGTTGTGTTCACAGTTAGTTCACAGTGACATACACTACACTGAACACACAGATAATGCCAACAGTCTGGCAGACAGGTTCAGTGCAGGTTTCTCCACTCCCTCACCCACACATGTGGAATTACTTATCCCAGCTGTCGGTAACATCCCTGTCATCTCAGATGTCCAGCTGCGAACCACCCTCAGTGGAGCTGTAAACACAGCATCAATGGGACTCAACGGTATTGCAGGTTGCATGCTACGTGAACTGCAAGAGGAGCTACACATGCACATTACATGCTATTCAGCCGTAGACTTAATACAGCATATGTACCTGGACACTGGCATACAGCAACAGTAGTCCCACTCCACACAGGAAGCACCTCTACAGACCCTGGTAACTACCACCCCATAAGCTTAACCAGCCTGGTCTGCAACACTATGGAAAGGATAATTATGGTACCCACACACAGAGACATTGGGGACTTAGACACTTGATCACACCCGGTTTGGCTTTGTAGAGGGCAGATCCTGCCTTATGAACCTGGTTGACCTTTTCAAATCAGTCACTATAGCCATTGCTGAGGGCATAGCGGTCCATACAGCCTACCTGGACTTACCTACAGCATTCGACACAATACCGCAGTCTGCCATCATAGACATGATCAACAGCTGACATGTAAATCCATATGTCACACGATGGGTTGCAAACCAGCTAACGGATAGAAACCCTATAGTCAACCTCACTGGTGCCATGTCAGACTCAAAGCCAGTCACATGTGATGTCCCATAGGGCTCTGTCCTGGGACTGCTCATGTTCGGCATATCATTCTCAGATGTGGAAGCAGACATGGGAGGGTAGTGGCTGACAATGTTCAAAGATGACTGCATACTAGGCGCCATAGGCGATACACCTGCTGACACATACATCCTACTGACAGGCCTCATGGACACCAACAACTGGTGGCAGATTCATGGCCTGACACTGCATGCCATGTAATGTATACTCATACCCTTTTGGACGGACAAGGTACCTACATATTATCACATGGACAATAACCCACTGAGTACAGACAAAGTAATCGGAGACCTGGTGACACTGTGCAATGCTGACCTCTCATTTGACACCCACATTGCCGAAGTGGTTGGATGGACTTCCTACCTTGCCCACCTTATCATGAAGGGATTCACATCCACATCAAAAGGGATCATTGTACCCCTATACTCCTCCCTTATCAGGCCCATGACTGTGTACTATGCCCCATTTGGTATGTACCTCACCTGGCACTTGCAACAGCTAGGGGGATCCCACGAGTACATCACCAGGAGGATCAAGTGTCTGCAACAACTGTCATATGCTGCCAGACTAACGTAACTCATGCTCTATTCCAAAGCATACTGCCTATGTAGGGGTGATCTGTGCCTGATGTAGTAGGCCATGTCCAATCTGCTAGTGATGGACATGTTCCACCTCATACAATCCAAACCATCAGAAGCATGACAGCTACGGATTTAAACCTCAGCACACATATGAATAGGACATACTGTAGGGACAGATCCATCACTAAGAGGCTTCCCATACTGTGGAACAGGATCCCAGTTCATGTTAGGCAGAGACCCTCACTGACACTCTTCATGTGCATTCTTGACAAGTGGATGGGAGATCATAGGTTTACAGCAGGGGTCTCCTCTGTGTCACTACTAGACAGAGGCACAGTACACTAATGCTATTATGTAGGGGGGTCTTCACTGTGTCACTACTATACAGAGGTGCAGGTTTCTAAATCTATTCTATACACTGTCTGCAGATAGCCTAGTACTAAATTATGCCACTGTGAAACAATATCTGTCTATGTATTTCTACATCCCTCTCTATCTATGTATACACATATGCATATTATATATATATATATATATATATATATATATATATATATATATATACATACATATCTCGATATACATATGTATAAACATGATATATATATATATATATATATATATATATATATATATATATATATATATACTCCTTTTTAGTTCCACATATGTATACACACATGAACATACTGCTGAACACCCATTACTGTTCCACCTACTTGTACATTGCACTACAACCTACATTGCTTAGTGCACATGCCTACCATCACATACATATGTATGTGGAGCCTTCAGTGACAGTTTCAGTATGTCCCCGTCCCTATGCACATCCTCATATACATAGCTACAGACCAATAACACATCTGGAGGGTTCACAGTATGTAGAGTATTATAGCAGTACTTTACATTACCTGTGTTTGTTGCAGCTGTTTGTGTAGGCTTGCAGTTGCTTGGCCTGCTGTCTGCCTCTTTGCTTTGTTGTTTCAGGTTTGTTATTTCTTTCTCTTTCTTTCTTTCTTTCTTTCTTTCTTTCTTTCTTTTTTTTTTTTTCTCTCTCTCTCTCTCTCTCTCTCTCTCCCTCTCTCTCTCTACCTGCAGCAGGTGCAATGACAGTATTGCATGTGTGGACTGGGAGTACAGGATGCTTTTGTAGGTATCTGAACATGTCCATGTGATGACCTTTGCACCAATTGTTAGCCAGCATTTACTAATTGCATGCAGCCTGTTGTGTAGTGATTGCAGTTCTCACTGTGATTACAGGCCTGTGCTATAAAAAGGTCTGTTAGGTAGGCATAGCCCTTTCAGATTATCAGGGTGGGGACCATGCTGGTTTGCTGTGGACACTGTTCTGTGAGTGTAAGGGTTGGTATGTCTCTCATATTTCAGGCTGTGTTGTAGACACTGCAATGCATGTTCTGTAAGCTGAGTATTCCTTCCTCCAGTGTCCTGTTCTCCGTGTGTATTTAAACTGACACCTACGACTAGTAATACTGTGTATATGAGTGTGTGTGCTTTCCTGTGGGGATTGTGGTGTAACTGGTATATAGCAGTGGCTCTTGCAATCTGCTGCTATGGCTTCAATATTTGGCCTTTACATTCACTCCTTGTATGTCTGCTAGGTGTCTTTCCTGTTATGTGTTGCTATGGCTTTCCTATTTTCCATTTACATTCCCAGCTTGTAATGCTTGCTAAATCTGTTTGGCCAGCAATTCCCTATGTGTTTGTTGTGGTAGGGTGTTACTGCACGCAGTATGGTCTGGCCATGGTGTGGGCCTTGACACTTACAGGGGTATTTGATCATGCTGCTGAGCAGGCCTCAGATACTCTCCGGTGCATCTTTTATAAGCCTCATGGAATGGTACATAGCAGTGGGTTACTCCAGTGACATATTCTGATACTCTGCAGTTGTGACTGTGGGTTATTTCAAGCATATGTATTAGTATACCATTTGTGCCATGCAGGTGGTGCATACCTTCAGTCAGTCATAGTTACCATTGCATGTGTAGTTACACCTTTCTGCCTACTGTTAGTACATTTGGCAGGGTGTCAGTGGGGCACAGTTGACATTGGTTTTCACATCAGGGACATCCCTGTTACTCAGTCACAGTTGCTATGTCTGAACTCTTAACTATTCAACTATGGCAGAGTTTATCCTGCTCTGAGTATGTGTGTGGCTTGCCAGATGCTACTGTGACATTATTACCTAGTAGCTACCAACTAGCATGACTGTTTCTCAGCACACAGTACTATTTCACAAATCCACTAGATTTGACAGTAAATATACATGACATGCTTTGTGTACTAGACTTGTATATTCCCTTTACAGTAATTCCTACTATTTTATGATATATTTCTTTCAGCACAATGTTCTTGTATAGCACTCATGGCTTAGTGGTAAGTCAGCAAACAACCATACGCTCCGCAAGGATGGCATGCAGGGTCAAGCCAACAATGTAAACCACCAACGACCAGCAAAAAATGATAGTGAACACGCAGTAATGAAGAAATAATGATTATTTATTTATAATTCCTTCAAATCCAGACCGGTTTCGGCTATTCAGCCTTTATCAATGAATACAATAAAAACTTTATTGTATTCATTGATAAAGGCTGAATAGCCAAAACCGGTCTGGATTTGAAGGAATTATAAATAAATAATCATTATTTCTTCATTACTGCGTGTTCACTATCGTTTTTTGCTGGTTGTTGGTGGTTTACATTAGTGGTAAGTCATGCAGACTAATGTTTCCAAGGTCCTGGGTTTGAGACTGAGGGAGGTATTTTATTTTGCTGCTGAGAAACCTACAGGCCTTGTCATTCAGAGTGACTAAGGCACTTTTAAGCAGTTGTAAGTGGGTTAGCACTGGTTTGCACGGAGGTCACGCATGCGCCCTGTTGCTTAGCTTCGCGCACACCCGCTTACTACTGCTTAAAAGTGCTTAATCTCGTGCACACCCGTGCTATTTTCTTTGAATGAAAAGAAAATGGGGAGATTGGAAAGTGGTGATAAAAGGGTCACAAAGAGGGTAGGACAGTAGCAAAACAATCTTGGGTTTTGCAGGAGGGATGTAGGAAAGGCCCATAGCTACCCATTTCTTTGTCAGCAACAGCTGTGCATATGTTTGTAATTTGGTGTGAAATTTGAAACCTTCCGCCCCTGAAAGAGGTGTAAGGACAACAATAATACTTGTTGTACAGCCAGTTGTAATTGCCAATTTACATGTCCAGCAGACATGTGTGCAAAATGGGCAACTATGTATGGGGCATAATTTTTTTGTGGGTACAGAGTGCCCTTTTTTTTTTTTTTTTTTCAGGTGAGAGTGGTATGTCAGGTACAGGAAGTCGGTATAGCTGGGGAGGTAGGTTGGGGAGGTTAACAGACAAGACAAACAAGACGCTTACAGGGGCGGTGTATGACACATGTGGGGGGGTTACACAATTGACGGGGATGGATGTTTGAATATCTCGAGCCCATGAGCCCACAGATGGCAACAGTGGAACTGAGATCCCCACCCATGGGCAGTTGCCACTGTGCCTTCACTGCCCAGGACAGGGCTGTGCTGGGGGCTGTGTAGGCCGGGCAGCAGCCATGCCCATGAGTTGTGCCACCCGTGCCTCAAGCTGGCGTAGGGGCCCAAGCACAGCGTGCGGGATCTCCCTACGCACCACAGTCCGGACACTATGGAGGGTGAGTGGATGTTCTCCTCTGGCCATGCTTGCAGAGGGGGGATTGAGCCCCATCCCCTGCAGCGCTTCCACCTGCAAGTGGCACAGGGCCACCGGAGGAGGGTCTGGCCTGGGCACTACTGCCAGGTGCACTCGCCAGCTGAGGTGGGAGAGGTGGGTCTGCTGGAACCCGCCTTCCCTGTCGTCCTATATTTTGCATTATGTTATGACAGTTTGGGTTAGTAACGTACAATACCATTCACAATTAGTTGTAACAGCATGCATTAGTATTCCCATTAACCAAACACCCATAAATTCAAGCCATTGAACAGCAAGCATAACACATGCATAATTTGAACAGCAATACACATTCCAACAACATGCAGGGTTGACTGATGGCAACAAGCCATCAGGTTTGGATGTATGAACAGGGCAGATGCATCAACGTACATGCAAATATGTATGAACCAACAGGACAAATGTCCAGGGGTGTTAATTGTGATTGCACATACCCATTTTACGTGGAATGGATTATTTGTGGTTATAGGGTAGGGTGAAGAAATATTTAATTAACAACTTCAAATACCTATACATATGCTGTACATTTCTACTAGCTGCAGATATATACACACTACAAGTATGCCTACAGTTTCCTTTGTGATAACTACTTCAGGTTGGTGATAGGAATGTTACTGCTACATCAATGTACATTTCATATTTATTCATACACATTCATATCTGGCTCTGTTCATCTACATCATCCTGCTACATTTGCTTTATATGGCTATAGACAACTGTGGATGTTTGGTATTTCAGACAACCATACTATCTGCATATTGCAGACTGAGAGCAACATATACAGAGTTTGGGACACACATTCCAGATTCAGTACTGTTTTCAGCACATGTTGCTGTTTGGTTCTGCCTGTCACATTCATTTCATTCTGTACTGACTGCAGTATACTTTATTCAGGTGTTATTACTACTTTATTGGTGGATTCATACCTCTTTCTCACACTCTCTCACTTGCTTTATTTTTACAATTCAGGATGGTACTTAATTCTAGGCTTTATTGACATGTTTTACCTTTAGTTATAACAATCCTTTCCAACAGTCTCACTTATGTCATATTCCAAAATTTCATCAGGGATATATTTCACACATGTGTTTTACTCAGCTTCTGCAGCTGTACTTTTCAGCCTGCTGCAGGTTATGTACTATTATATTACAGGTGGGACATCCTTATTTCAGACTTGTTTCATTTTTATGTTTGGATTACAGGCTGCATCACACTTTTGTAATCAAGCAATACTTGCAAGCTCTCTTACACTGTTACTTGCACATTTTATTAATTAGCGACTACATTGCACTCTTTTGCTAACTGTCATACTTATATATTTATTTACAGTTACAGAGAGAGAATTACTGACCTGCCTGGTGGTGCAACTGCACCAGCCTATCGCCATAGGCTCGACGGTTTGCAGAACGGACACCTGCAGCTGTAATATAAATGAAGTAATATTGGAATACACATCTCCATAATATCAGCTAGGTTAATTTCTTACATACATAATTACATGTAACTTACTCAGTAGTAGGGCGTTGGGCATTTGCCGGGCCTCCTGAATCCAACAGTTCAGTTGGTCCTGCTTCCATCTCTTCAGGTCCGCATGGTGGTGACGGACCTGCTCACCAGTCCTTGGTATTCCTGTGGCACTGGTGAGATCATGTGCCAACCAGTCCCATGCTTCGGCCCTATATACTCCCCACAGGACCTGGCCCTGCATGAGTTGGGCCTCATGATTATGGATGAGAAGCCAAACCATATATATGGACTCCTCAACGCCCCACCTCTGTGCTCGGAAGCAACTACCCTCTCCTACACCTGACATCCTGGCTGCAAGTCGGTTCCACAATCGGTTATGCTGTGTATTCCTGCCTATGGGGCTTATATATGCCGTTTTTCCCGCACTTATCGGTGATTGGCCATTTTGGAATTGTATCAGCTTCACAAAACCTGCTTTGTCATGCTCCTCTTTCTATTCATTCATATATATATGCTATTACTGCATTTCTAAGTGCAACTGTTATGGCTTAGTGGTTCAGTACTTTGACTATGGTGCATGGTATCATGGGTTTGAACCTGGCCATTACTTTTTATATTTTATGACTGTCTACACAGGCTAGGAGGTGTGTCTGT
The DNA here is from genome assembly GCF_019279795.1 of Protopterus annectens. Lineage (NCBI taxonomy): Eukaryota > Metazoa > Chordata > Ceratodontiformes > Protopteridae > Protopterus > Protopterus annectens. Next base: position 524,634,461 of record NC_056735.1, on the reverse strand, counting down.
GTAAAGGCAGTTTTGATACAGCTTGCTCAACGTTGCCTGTCGGTTAGCTTGTTGGCGCGGTGCGCAGCTCCACGCAAACGGATCATGCTGGTTTACGCATGGTTTGGCTGTCAGCACGCATATTACGCTCAACTCAGCTACAGGCACACAGTTTCAGTGTGTTAAAACGCTGCTCAACCCCAGGCACTCATTTTACACCTGTTGTAACACTGCTCACCTACGGGCACTCATTTTACACCTGTTAAAACACTGCTCACCTACAGGCAGATATCCTCAACTAGTTACACTGTAGCTCAGCTATAGGAACATCTGACATTTTTTTTTTTTATTATCTCACATTTCTTCAAAATACATGGCCCATTTCATTACATTTTACATAAAATATAATTTTATATATGTACATATATGTCAGGGAATTGTTTCGTGCTTATTTCACTAAAAATAAAAATTAATGTTGTAGGGGCTCGAACCATGACTGCCTGCTCTTCAGCCAACGTCTCTACCACTACACTATTGCCTCTTGGCTTACTTTGCATATTTAGTTCTTATATGCTTTTCCTCTGACTGCTAACTGTGGCTAAGCGCTGGGCATGCCCGCGCAAACAAGCGCATGCACAGGCAAGCATCTTTACAACTTATAAAAAAAAAATATAAGATGTTCATTTATACATTTTATGTTCATAGTCTGTGGGGGCATGTGTTGTGTTGTGTTTATTCACATTTACACGGACTCTGTCGTGGGCGTTTACTTTCGGGACTTTTACTCTTCTGTGGGCGTGTCTGTTTGCAGGGATCGCCCTACGGACACGCCCCCTACTGTCTTACACGGACCGTGTTAGCCTTAGGTGTGATTCAGCATGCCCTCTTGCATATGCATGACATGCTGATGTCACACCGTTTAACTGCAGCCTCCGTGTAAGCCTTGTAACTCTTACACGGAGGCTTCGTAAATCCTGCCCCAAGTTTTTAACATATATAGCACAATAATATATCTGACAAGTGTCCTGGATTCTGAGATGGCAGATGCTGAGAAAACATTAATAGAAAATATAATTTGTAAAAGATTATCCTTATTGCACCTTTTGTATGTGGTATAGTGATAGTAATACTGCAAAATTGCATGGCATATCATAATTATTGGATTTTAAAGAAATGGAAAAAGTATTTTATGTTATTATTATATTGATCCTCACACAAAACCTCTTGTGCTATTGCAAAATACTCATGACAAACTGATAAAACAAAAGGCAAAGCCCTAAGACAAAGAACTGGAAAACTGGTATATAGGTGTAAGACTTGGTCTGTTTTTATCAATAAGTAAAATCAATTTGGAAAATATTGGACATGCTTATTACTCAAAGGAAGGAAATAATTATCTTGGTCTTACATGAACAAATGACTGTTTCAAACTTAATACTATCCATGCAGTCATGTCTCAAAGGACAACAAGGCTTTAGATATGATGTGCATGAATGCATGAAAGGGAAAAAAGTTGAATTAGCTAAACCCCTCACTGCTACTACCATTAATATAAGAATGATAAGTGAATCATCATACAATGATAAAGACATGTACACCAGTATCAACGGCTATTCATTTTATCTAGACCAAAGACAATCATTAAATACAGGACTGGTATAGCTATTCATGTCTAAGTGTATAACATTAGTATTAACTTCAAACATTGATATTTACATATTGCCTTGATATATCGTAAAATCACTTGTTTAGCTATAGTATCTTACCTAACTTGGTATGAGTCCAGTGCATTCTAGTTTAATATTACCAACTGTAACTGAGAGTTAAGCAAAACAAATTTTGCGTACATATTCCCCCACACATGCAATGGTTTACCAGATGGACTGCTGGCTTATAATACTTCTCTAGTGCCAGCATCCTATTTCTGTTGTTACTGTAGACATACCTCTCATCCTGCAGAAACAGAACATGGGTATAAAAGTCCTTGTAAAGTAGGTTCATCCAGTCAAAACTCTGGACACCTAATTACCATTAAATTTGATGCCAAATATCACATCAGTCTTCCCATTTCCTGTAGGAATGTGTGATACTACTGAGAAACACATGCTTAAAAAACTGAGATGATGGAAAAATATAAGCACATTATTAAAGATGTAAAATCTGTAGACTTTAATGAACTGTACTGCAAAATTCTACCATACAAAGTCAATTATTTTTGCTTCTAAACAAGGAGGATGTAAGATGTGTGCCCTATTTCTTTAAATGATTGGTATCACCAGTAGTATGTTGGTCACGTAGCATGGTTTTCTGTATTCTAGACAGTTCCAAAATGATGTGTGATTATGGGGATTCAGAAAATTGTATGAAGGGGTTAACAAAATAGTGACATACCTCCAAAAATAGGTACATCATGTCCAGTGTAAATTCAGGCCTGAAAATAAGGATGTTCCTCCAAAAGAGGGAAAATTGCAAAGTCTAACTGTAAATGTTACTACCAGCCAGATTAGATTGGTACTCAAAGTCTTGATTATAGTAATGTCTTAGAATTAGACAACCAATATATTAAATTATAGTAACTTAAAGCCAAACAGTCTTTTTTTTTAAATAGTGTATGAAACAATCACACCAGTGCTCTGAGGCTCTGAGATTCCTCTTACAAACTAATAAACAAGACACCAGTCATAGTATTTTGCCACCAAATAAACAAAAACATTTTATTTTATATAGAATTAGGCAAAATATAAACAACTGCTTAAATCTATACCAAAGTAATTTATTGAACAGGAAATATTATGTGTCAAAGCCAAAAGAAGTTGATACATTTGATTAGTCATAACAGACACACACACACACACACACACACACACACACACACACACACACACACACACACACACACACACACACACAGCCAGATTAACAAGAGGGCTGATGGACATGTAATTCCAGGCCCACATGTCAGAAATAGGCCCTGTTGCTTATACCTCCAGTTTAGTTTGAAATCCTGTGCTGTTGTCACACTATATTAATAGGTCACTTAATCCAGCACTGTACACAAGACATTGTCGACATTTACCACTAGATACAGGTTTATATGCATGGTTATTGGCACTTTAACAACATTTGATCTGATTAAGTTGATCTAAAAAAACAGTATTTCTTCTCCTGGTACCTTCCCTATTACCTTCCAAGACAGGCCAGGAACTTTTCTGGAAAAGCTGACCAGTTTTGCTACAGGTAACTGTACTTTCATGGAGGAAATAATTGAACTAAGGTGGGGCTCTGTTGGCTGCAAGGTTACCAGAGGTCATGGAGTTTTAGATAGTATGTAGTGAATTTTAGAACTTGTATTGTGACCATGGTGCCCTCACTGCACACCTTCTTTGAATTTGTATTTAGTTGCACAGTAAGGGTGCAGATATAAGAACCACTACCGGTCCAAAAAGACTGCAAGCTCTGTCACCAGCTCTTGGATGTGGAATTATGTCTTACTAAGGAAATTGCTACACTGGCAATAAGAAATAATATAAAAAAAGAGGCTGAAAGCCCATATCCACTAAACAACAAGAAATCAAAAAGCGTTCTACTTCTACAGTATTTTTTTCTTACAAATACATTAAAGATGATGTATTTCCTTAAATCCACTAAAACTGTCATTTATACTAACAGTTTACAATATTCTTACAGTTTAAATTGCAGCTCACTTTAAATTTATTTTTTGACATATGACCAATGCACAAAAAATAACTTTTAGTCTCAATCATTTCTGCCTCCATCCTATACATTCTAAGAGTAGAAATTGTTGTGATGCTTGCTTGACTGCCATCTGTCTTCAGTGATCTTGACACGAAGATACTACTGTCCTTATAACAGTACTGATATGTTATACATGCATTAATTGTGGCTACAGCTGTGCTGTAAAAATGTGCTCAGTATATCATTATAGTTGGACTTCTGTGTCTAGATTGTCCATCAGAGCAATAAATAAGTTGTTAATTTTATTATTTTAAAGCAGGTATGATATACTGAGTTCAGAACATTTTGCTGAATACAAAGAAAATAAACCCTTTATTTTATGAAGAACTAAATACCTATAATTCCTTTCCTCATCCTTTTTTATACTCAATATGTTTATAAAGTCATCAGTTTAAGTAGAAAATCTTAAGATATGCTGTGTTGTTCCACCATCGGTGTGAAGACACACTCCCAACATTAATAAACTTTCTCATCTCTCCTTCACTTTACAGGTCGGGTTTATATTATTACACACACCCCCTCTGAGGTCTTCACTGATCGTTTTCCACTAATTGCCTCTCTGGTTTCTGTCTGCTCTGTTCACCCTACGGGCTCACTCCGCTCCACTCCCTGGTCCCAATTCCCTCCCTTTCCCAGTATTCCTGCCTTTATACTTCCTTAACTCCTCCCACACCCATTTTCTTCCAATCAAGCCACTTCCCCCCAGCATTCTAATCCTCTCAAATTTCCTAACCTCTCTCTTACTCAGGCACATTTAATTCCCCACTTCCAATAACCTTCCACCCATTTACTTCCTACTCTCCAACTATTATCCTCAACTCTCTCTCATTATTCCCACTGCCCACACTCCTACCTTAGCCTACTAATCTCTACCACCCCATCTCACATTTACTTCTACACATCTCTCATTCTACATCATGCACCATCTCCCCACCTGTTTTCTCACTTCAGCCTTCGTCATATCCCTCCTTTGCCCTCTTCTGTTCCTTACTATCCTTCCTGGCTCCTCACACTCTTTAACACTACATATAACTTCTTCCTCTCAAACAATCACCCATCACTCCTTCTTCTCCATATCCCATGAACTATACCCTCTAAATATAACTCTCCTTTTTTTTCTCCAAAATCTCTTATTTGAATTTTCAGATATTAACAGCAATACATTCAATCAAACACACAAAACAAATAGTACATACAAAAAGGAAACATTCAAAAAACTAATAAAACAAGAAATATGTATATAAAATATATACAACAGAAGTCACTACATCATCAAATGGAGTATAAAAGGTTTTTAACATCACTTAAGAAAGTGAGGGATCGTATAAGGGACATATTTTATGAAGAAGATAAATATAGAAATTCAACCACTTATTATATTTAATGTAATTAGGGAATACAGTTAGATATATAAAGCAAAAAAAGGGAAAGAAGAGGAAAAAAAAGAAAGAAAAAAAGAAAAAAAAACCTAAAAACTGGTTATAATGCAGTTATTGCATAATATAAATTTGTCTTATCATGTCAGTGTACAGATTGGGCAGGATTCACGATGACTTGCACGGAGTCTAAGAGTCGTGTAAGACTCCATGCAGCCATCGTGATCCAGGAACAGCCTGAAATCCCGTGTAAGAGATAGCTAAAATGACTCTTACACGGGCAGGGCGTGGATATGCTAATCACCCCACTTGCAGCCGAAAGGCATGTAAATGAGGTAGATTAGCGATCCACAAAGCTGAAACCAGCCCATGTAAGAGTCGTGTTAGGTGCAGAAATGTACTCAGTTGACAACTGAGTACGTTACTGCAAATAACACAATGGAGCCATGACAGCTCCAAATAAAGTGTGCAAATGTTGCAGTCAGCATGCCAATGGCCAAATATGTGGCCATTGGCATGTTAGCCCGATGCAAACATGAAATAAAATTAAAAAAAAATTTCAGAGCTCGGCGATGTTTAAACGCAGTGCAGCCCCGCGCAAATGGGCTGCGCTATATAAAAGAGAAAAATAAAGGTTTGAAACCCAAAAATGTGGGTTTTATGTAATGCATGGATTTGCAATGCAGGGACTAGCAGACCAAAAACAACATGGCCACCATCTAGTGGTTGCTAAGGGGGGAAGCTGTGTGTAAGACACGTAACTAAGCATTAGTAGGCAATCCTATGTAAATGAGTGGTAGGACAGTGAATCACACTGTCACATAGCAAATGAGCACATTCCGTGTAGTGTAAGAGTTAGATAAGGGGGAGTAACAGAGTAGGAGATAGGTGACATAACAGGGGGGAATGTCAGGAAGAAACCAAGCTCATTGGAGCAAAGTGGTATGTGAAAGATGTCAATCACACAGCATAAAAAGAGGAGTGTCAACAGATAAGCATGGGAAAGTCAAGAAATGGAATGTGTACACTGTGGCCAACACCAAAGTTTCTTGCTGTGAGTGCATGCGCGCGTGTGCGCGCTGGGAGCCGCGAGTAAGACAGAGTGTGCGCGTGTAAGGCAGAGTAAGCATGTAGGAGTCTGTGTAAAGATCTGTAAACCTGTTTGCGCTGGTGTGCACGCTTTTTAACCTGAATAAGCAGATTCTAGTCCATGTAAGCATGTGTGCGCGCGTGGTAGCCACTGTGAGCGTGTTTTTGCTGGTATGCGTGCTGCTCCCCCCTGAGGGAACAAAGAGGAAAAAGGAAGCATAAGAAATAGTAGGAAACTAGCAGGTAATACTGGTAGAGGTAGCAGGTGAAAACAATTAGAAGCAGGCAATTACACAGGCAGAATACAAGCCCAGCACAGCACTTAAAACACTGCAAACAGCATTGCAGTATGTTTCTCTCAAGAGACACAGCAAGACAGGAGTAAGCTAGTAGAAGTGAAAACTGAAAAAGCTGCACTCAGACCAAACATGCTAGGGGCTGCCGTAGCTGTCATAAGGAGACATAGGAGACTTGCTGAGGGTTGTGACAATGAAAATGCTGCCAGACAACCCACACTGAGGAGACGGAGAAGAGTGTACAGGCGCAGGGTCACCTACCAGGGGTTACATGAGTTGGAGATAGCGGAGCTCTATAGAGTGGACAGAGACCTCCTGCAGCAAATTGTTGAGCTGTGCAGGCCACGCCTCATACACAGAGCCAACAGAGGGGTACCCATCCCAGTGGAAACCAAGGTATGTGTTGGCCTAAAAATACTAGCAACAGGTACCTTCCAGAGACCAACTGGTGATATGATGGGGATATCACAGGCATCAGCCTCCAGGGTACTGCACCAGTTCCTGGATGCCATGTCAGCACATGTCGGTGAGCATGTATATTTCCCCAATGCCCGTGAGGTATTGGCCAGCAATATGCGTCTCTTCCAGCAAATAGCGGAATACCCTGAGGTAGTGGGTGCAATAGACTGCACGCACATACGCATCAAAGCACCAGCCGGTGAGCAGGGCAGGGCCTACATTAACCGCAAGGGCTTCCCCTCCATCAACTGCCAGGTCGTGTGTGATGCCCAGGGCATAATAATGAATGTGTGTGCTGGCTGCCCTGGGAGCTACCATGATTCCCATATTTGGCATTTGATGCAGCTGTACCAGACATTTGCCAATGGGGACATCCCACATGGTCACCTAGTGGGGGATGCAGATTATGCACTGGAGCTGTGGCTGATGACACCCATCAGAAACGCACACACACCTGAACAGGAATGCCATAATGAGGCACACGCTCAACACGTAATGTAATAGAGCGTGTGTTTGGGCTGCTCAAGTCATGGTTCTGGTGCCTGGACACATCTGGTGGAGCCTTGCAGTACTCAACAACTACATGTACCCAAATTGTCATGGTATGTGCTATGCTACATAATATGATCCTGTGAAAACAGCTGCAGCAGGACCAGCATAGGGCCGGGACAAACAGCCCCCCACCATTGCCAAGGCCATCACAGGCAGAGCATGACTCAGAGGAGGAACAACCTGAGCCTGCCTCAGTAGGCAGAAGGAGGTGTGCCCAGTATGCCCTGGCCTTGGCAAAGAGGCAACGCATAGCACATACACTGGCACAGTAGGAACCCTGGGAATGATACCCCTCTCTGACTCACTCATATAGTAACAGGGATGCCTAACATGACACAACCTGCTCTCAAACATGTACAGGGAGTGTAGTATGTCCATCCGACAGAGGCAGCCCTGCAGCACCACCTGAGGCATGATTGCCATGTGTTAAGCAATGTAACACCATCTAGTATATGCAAACATGAAGAACCAACCTAACATCTCACCCTCACCAAGCATGATGCCACACTATGAAGACAACAAGATCAAGTACAATAATTGGCTGAGGTATTGCTGTTAGCAAGGGGGAACACATGGCTGACAGCCTGGGCTGACATGTCGAGCAAGACATGATGCCCCACCTGCTAGGGATGGCACGCACCCAGCACACCTGACTGTGTAGATACTGGCAAAGGCTGTTGTCACCCCCACTGTGCCTGGAATAGGTAAGTCTGGAAACACAAACCCACCACCATAGGTAGCACAAGGGATAATAACCTGGATGTAATGCTACCCAACGCCAGAAGTCTAACCTGCAAGGTGCATGCAGACCAAACACACCACAGCATGGAGAATGGTAATATGTGTCCTGTAACAGAAACCTGGGCAAGGCCCAGAAGAGCACCCTAATACTACCAGGTTATGCCTCATACCATGCTCTACAGCTCCAAAACATGGAACACATGACAATAGGAGTGTGGCTACCAGTAATTATCAAGAATAACCACACCCCCAGGTAGGTACCACAGCAAGAAGCAGCATGGACTATCCACAAGCAAGTAACACTGTCTCAAACTGTGTACCTGTGTGAAGCCTGCTACAGACCACACACACAAACCCAGGTACCCCAGCCAGCCTTCCTGAAGACACATCAGAGTATGAATGTCTCAACAAATACCAAACAAGGCACACATAAAGTATGACATAGGTGGCAATCCATTATGTATGGAAGAAGTAATCATGGACCTAGGGACACAAGTGGACGGTAACCTGTCATGTGACACTCACATTGCCAAGGTGGCCAGGAAGACCTGCTATATTGCCCACCTTAATATGAAAGGATGCACATGTAGAGCTACAGAAGTCACTGTGCCCCCATACTCTTCCCTTATCAGGCCCATACATGACAACAATGCCCCAGTTCGGATGTACCTTACCTTACACATGCAGCAGTCAGAAAGACCCCAAATGTACCCCACCAACAGGATAAAGGGTCCAAACATTGGACATCTGCAGCCTGGCTGAAGTATCCACAGCCCAATTCAGAAGCATACTGCACAGTCAGAGGTGATGTATGCCTGATGTACAAGGCCATGTCCAATCCAGAATGAATGGACATGCTCCACTGCAGAAACTCCAAATCCAGCAGACACACCACAGTGAGATATCTGAACCACCACACAAAGATTAATAGGATGTGCTGGTGGGACAGATCCATAACCCAGAGGCTACTGACACTCTGGAACAGAATCCAAGTCCATGATAGGCTGAGCTCCACACACAAACTCAACAAGAGAAATCCGGCGAAGTGCATGGGAGATAGTAGGTGTACACTGGGGGCCATCCCTGTGTCACATCTAGGAAAGTAAACCCTACGTGGGCATAATATGCACATTGCATGGGGTGTTGAGACCTACACACAGTCTGTCCGTGCTCAAACAAGGCCAGGGCAGATAGCCTAGTATGAACCTATGAACCTATGATGATACAAATTGTGCAGGACACAAAGGATTATCACACAGCTGTCCTACCTGATGGTAGGAACCATGGTGATAATCCACAGATATGCTCTACAGCACTCTAATATCACAAACAATACACCAAACCCACACACATTGCCAACAGCCTACCAAACAGATTCCTTCCAACCTCTCCACCAGCACCTAACTGCCAAATATCTATCCCAGGAGAGTGCTGGCCCCCTAACATTGCAGATGCTGAGGTAACAGCCAGCATCCACAAAGCACAGCACACAGCATCAGTGGTACCAGATGGCGTCCTGGGTTGTGTCCAACAAGTACTGTAAGAAGAATGGTACAGCAAATAGCATTACTGCGCACTATCTGTCTTACCACAGGATATGTACCCAAAGAGCAGTGTACAGCAACAGTGGTCCCACACCACAAAGGGGGTGCCTGAATGGATACTGCAAACTATCACCCCTCAACCCCGACTATCTAGGTTGTCAAAGTAATGGAGAGGATGATCATGGATCCCATGAATAACGAGATTGGGTACCTACAGACATTGGACCCTACCCAGTGTGGCTGTCATAGGGCAGATCCTGCCCCTTACACATGTCTGACTCATGTGAAATGTGCACCAAGCCCATTGATGTGGAGAATGTTGATCACATAGCCTATCTGGACCTTGCTAAACCCTTCCATACAATACCCTAGTTGGCGGTACAGATAAGCTCACCAGCCTAACTATAAACCCCTATGCAAGTAGATGGGTTGCAAACCAGCTCAAGGACAGAACTGACCTGGCAGACATGCTGTAGCCATGGCAGACTGCAAATCAGGTACAACTGGCATCCCACAAGGCATGGTCCTGGGACCTCTCTTGTATGCTATATATGTCACATAGGTACAGGCCAACATGGACGGACTCTGTCTGAACAGGTTTGCAGAGGACTACAAACTGGCCACCATATCGGACCCTCCAGCTGACACAAGCAACCTACAAAAGGCACACATAGAAACACACAAGTGGTGCCACGGCCATATCAACAAGCTAAATGCAGAATAGTGTATAGTCAACCCCTGTGGAAACACAATACATGGCCAGAAATTACCACATAGGTGTTAACCCAGTAAGTACATCAGGAGCAATAAGAGACCTGGGGACACAAGGTGATAGATATCCTGCATGTGACAACCATGTGTCTGTAGTGGTTACAGAAACATACCATATACCCACCTAATCGTGAAGGTAAGCACAGCTTGGTTAGGGTAGGTCAATGTGCCTATCCAGTCATCCATCAGCAGCCTCACAATTGTGTACAATGGCCCTTCAGGGATGTACCATAGCAGACACCTGCAGCAACTGGAAAGACCACACAAATACCCCACCAGGAGGATCGCAAAGCTGTAACAGATGCCATGTGTCGCCTGAGTAAAGAAACTGCAGCTCCACACAGTGCCATACTGCCTGGCTGGAGGTGAACTGTGCCTGATGTATAGAGCCATGACCAACCTGGTATCAGTGGAGATTTGGCACCATGTAAACACTGAATGCTGGTGACCTATGCAGCTGACAGGTCTGAACCCCAGCACAGACATAAACAGGACATGCTGTACCGAGTGGTCCATGACCCTGAAGCTCACTCCACCCAAGACTAAACTCCCACTACAGGATATCCAGGGAGTCCCTCAGTGACTGTCATCCAGAGGAATCATGATGACTGGATGGGAGATGGTAGGTGTACCCTGGATAACACCTGTATGTCACGGGTAAATAGAGGCACAGCACACTAACCGTGACATATGTCATGGCAAACACCAGTAAATGTGTGTTGAAGGACAAACACTGTCTGACTAGCATTACAAATGGACTAGGGCACATGGCCTTTGTTTGTCATTGTCCACACAAGTTGTGGAATACATTAACAATGTCGGACAATCATGTACTATGCTGCCCATATCTGAACAAAATGCAACATGGTCATATCTGCACAACTGGCTCTCAACCAGTCTGGTGTGCTCACTATAAATAATATAAGCAGTGATAGGACTGAAACCGATTATACTGTTCACCAAAGTGAAAGTTCTGCACCAGTACACTATACGACAATACAACTGTTTGGTCAGCAGGAAAGGATGATGACAACTGAATGCAAACTATCCCATGGCGACCCTGCAGGCACAGCATAATGCCTGTTAGGTTCAGACACAAAGCAGTTGGGCAGTAAGAACACAACCTGATGTCCAACACTCAACTGTACATGTGATATATAGATGGCATCCACACACAAACAGAAATGTGGTGGTCCACAGATCCCAACATAAGGAAAGGTCACACTTGGCATGCTCGCACACTTAGATAAATGAGACATGGCAGTCAAAAAGCCATACAAACTGCAAACTGGGCATGCTCACACACATAGGCCATGTCACAGTTCAGTACTTGCACACACATATCTGGCATTTCTATGTGTTAACACAGGAACCTCCCACAATACAGACATCTGCCCAGTGCACACAGTGAAGTTACAACAGAGACATAAGTAAAGTACTGGATCCCACTCATATGCAAACATCTCCCACAGTACACACATTGTTTATAGAGATAGGGAAGGCTATGGCAATAAAGACCCACAAACAGTATATGAGCAACAGATACTTGCATCTGACAGGTAAACATATGGCCGCAGAGTGCAATACTACACTGTTGTCCCTAGGGAATACAGAAGGATATCCACAGTGTATTTGGCATCTGCCTCCACAGTACAGTAGGCCACTGTGCCTGTGCAAAGTTAATGCATAGATATGCTCTCCCCTGTACTGATGGATAGTCACAGATGTACATACCTCTTCATCCATAATGATGTCAGCAAACTATACATATGTCAGGAGCAAATATCATACCCAGTAATGTGAATAGCACGCTCCTCTACTGCGTCTCTAACAAGTGTCATAACATAGTTAGGTAGGGGTTGGAATCCTGCAAGTGCTCAGTATGTGTGTGGGGGAGTAGTGTGTGCAATTCCATGTGTATGAGAAATGTCCCTTTTGGCAACTATTACTACACAACACATGCTACATATCCCACTGTCTAAACACTGATGATGTCAGCACCCTATAAGTACAGCAGGAGAAAGCAATCCCTCCAGTAATGCAAATAGTGCGCTCTGCTAATGCGTCTCTGACAAGTGTCATAACATAGTTAGGAAGGGGTTTGAATCCTGTAAGTGCCCAGTGTAAATGTGTGTGAGGGAGTAGTGTGTGCAATTCCATGTGTATGAGAAATGTCCCTTTTGGCAACTATTACTACACAACACATGCTGCATATCCCACTGTCTAAACGCTGATGATGTCAGCACCCTACAAGTACAGCAGGAGAAAGCAAACCCCCCCCCCAGTAATGCAAATAGCGTGCTTTGCTAATGTGTCTCTCACAAATGTCATAACATAGTTATGTAGGGGTTTGAATCCTGCAAGTGCTGAATGTGTGTGGGGGAGTAGTGTGTGAAATTTCATGTGTATGAGAAATGTCCCTTTTGGCAACTATTACTACACAACACATGCTGCATATCCCACTGTCTAAACACTGATGATGTCATCATCCTATAAGTACAGCAGGAGAAAGCAATCCCCCCAGTAATGCAAATAGCACACTCTGCTACTGCGACCCTCACAAGTGATCTAACATAGTTAGATAGGGGTTTGTATCCTACAAATGCCATGTGTATTCTTGTCACACAGTTTGTCCATGTGTGTGGGGTGTTGTTCCCAATATTGCATGACATACATTGTATCAGTAATGTCAATGCACACATGATGTATGTGTGTGCCACCTACACATATGTACCTGTGAACTGCAAGAGATCCCATGTCTGAAGGCTGCCTCATGTGAATACATGGAATATGCATCAGACAACTGTATGACTCTGGTGTTCTGTGCAGGGGCTGCATGTGGTATGTGACTATACAGTGTGGGTTGTAGATGGTGTCATCCCACCAGTGAGGGATACATGATTGTTCTGGAGCATATAGTCCACATGTTGGTGATGAACAGGTGAAGCATGTTGTCACCACTTGTGGGAGTGGTAACAAGTTGTTCCATAGCAATGCAGGGAATGAATGAAAACAACCCTTCAGATAGGGTCTTGCAGCTAGAATAATGTTCACACTGTATGTTTGGGTAGTCACAGTACAACCATATAATGGTGTGTGTAGAGACCGTCATATTCCCAGTGTTGTCAGGAAGGCCAAGTGGGTTTCCTGGGTATGGGAGTGTGTTGTGTGCCAGGCTATGAACCTGAAGGCAGTCTAACCCACTGTGTGTTACACATGGAGAGGCTCTGATGCTTTGTGCAGTGCCACCAACCTGGAAGTGTGTGAATCTCAGGTGCCTTTGGATACATCCCCCCTGTGCTGGTTTGGTGCATGTGTAGGGGATGACAAGCATGGTATCAGGAATGACCTGGCACTGATGGTGTGCACCTAGGAGCGTTCTACCAGGAGTCTGTTACTGCACGGATATTGCTGTACCCCATGCTAAGGACAGTTTCCACTGCATGCATCTTGAGGTTTACACTGCTGCTGTTGAGTAGCATTGCTATTCGTGTCCCATCCCGTGTGATACCTGTGTAGGTGGCTATGTAATGTCAGCCTTGCATACAAAGGCAGTATGTGTGTAGCAACAGCCTCTGCCAGTATACAACGGCCATGGGTGACAGGTGCAAGCTGTCCCAAGCAAAGCAATGTGGCATGTCCAGCATGTAATCCCACACTGACAGGCATTGGATCCCCTTTGGATGTCACTGAAAGATACGTTAATTGCAGAAACGGATGATCATATCTACATATTGTGGCAACATTCATGGTGAGGGTGAGATGCTACCCAAAGCCAGGGTCATAACAGCCTGTGCCACAACCTCAGAGAGCCCCTCCATGTCCCCTAACATGTAGTCCAAGGAGGTGCGTCAGAGGTCATACACACTGGCACAGACAATGACTGAGTCATACTGCTACATGCCTTGGAGTGACTGCTTTGCTTGTGTTATGTGGTGGATCATAGTGCCCGATGGGCAGCTCAGCGTGACCATCACCTTGTTCAGCCTGGGAGCAGGACCACCGTGTACGTGTCAATAGAGGTACCTCATACAACCGTAGCAGGTGTGTTGTCTAGCCATATGGCCTGACACTGTTTGGCACACAGGCTTTGTGAGCTATGTGTTGCATGTGCTCTGCTCTGGCGTAATGTTTGCTTATTTGTCTGCTTTGCAGGTGTCAGCTGCTCAGGCAGAATGCTATTCTGAGAGCCCAATAATGTACCTGTGTGTGTCTGTGTTTGGATTGTGGTCATGGCAGGTCTATGGGAGACTGGTACTGTATTCACTGTAGTATTCCACTCCACCTGACAGGGAATGCCAGTGCTGTGTAAACAGAGCTTGGCCCCCAGTTTGGCTATGTGGTTGCATCTCTCACATGTGTTGTACATGTATGGGAAGGGGAGAGGGTTGTCTGTGTACATGAGGCAGTTGTAACATTGCCACATGACTCACAGATTCACCAACTGGACCTGAGAGTAGATCGACAGGTGACCTTTGCACATGCTACCATAGCATTGTGACTCCCATACTAAGTAACGACACATAGGGCCAATGGGGAACAAGGTGCTCAAGGTGACTATGTGAGGGTGTAGTGCTCCTGAATTGTCAGTGCTGGCATATATGAATGCTGCCTTGAGCAAATGTGAGGTAAGTCATATGCAATGTGTTACAGGCAAGCTTCATGCAAACAGGACAAACAGTGACGTTCTGTCAAGTGACACATGGACATCAGTTCAGTAAGCAACACAGATGTCACTAGGGATCCACAGAGGCACTGTATATCTGCACTGCAGGTGGAATCAGTGTTTCAGGAACATAACAGGCAAACGTGTATACAAACAAAGCTACAGTCAGCAGGCCTGTATGTAGACTATGCTACAACAAACAAGGTGTACGACTTCCAGTAGGCAACAGTGCATATATGCAGGCACTATAAGCCAGTACCCAGACATTCACAGGTCAGACGGGCTGGGTCCAGCCGCACCCCACACAAGTGTATAGACCACGTACCTTCGTAATGTTGAATAACTGGCCTGATACCCAAGTGCTCATACCTGTAATAATACACATGTCAAATAACAGACACTGAGCCCACACTCAGCAGTTCCAGACCTAGTATGATGTATGTTACCTGTCCTGGCACCACAGTATCCTTGACATGTATGGACACTCTCCCTCCTGTCATAGTTAGTTCTGTGTTTTGGTGCTGTCATGCATGGTATGAGGTGTGACCTTGTAGTGCTAGTGTGCTCTTGTGAGCCTTGAACCTGTTGTGTAGTACTGCACAGATATCAACATCCTGAAACATCTGCATTGCAGAGTCGTGTGTGGACAGCATGCAACTCACAGTTGATATGGCCATCATTGAGTATCAATATGTACATTGTTGTATCCCCTGTGCTACCTATGTAGGTGGCCATCCCTTCACAGCCTCACCACCAGTATGCAAAGATGTGCAGACAGAACACTGTGGTAATTACTACGGGTGTACAAAACAATACATTGACATTCATACTGTAACTGCATAAGGCATGCTGGTATATACTCACAATGCTATCATTACACCGTACTGTTGTCAACATCATACTATTACAATACATCTATGTGCTCACCCTGTGCATCAGCACCATGTTAACCTGTTCCTGCACCAATTTTACAGATTGCAGGAGGTGGCAAAGTTTCATCATATGCACAGGGTGTGTACCTGGTATGCCTGAGTCTGCCACTGATACAACCAATTGACATGTCTGTGTGTGTGTGTTGGTGAGGGACAGCAGTACAAGATGGGGCAATGTTGATGCAGTGTGTGCTTGTATATGGTAGCCCTAGGTGTTATCACTTTGCATGTGTATATGAATGCACACAGTCCCACCTCATGGCTGCCATATACAGATGTTTGTGTACAGCCACAGATTGTACCTGCCAGGTCATACAGATCACTGTCTGTGGCCACGGACACGGTACCTGTGCCTGGCAGGGGTGCTACGGACCATATCAGGTACTAAGCCAGACTGGGTACTGTCATCAGAAGCAGGTGGTTGATGACTGGAGACAGATCCCTGTTGGGACTGTCCAGCGCCATGTGCACGTGGTCTCCTGGGGCGGTCTGATGACAGCACAGACCCAGCATTGCTGGGGCTGCTGCTGGCACTATGTGAGCAGCCGTGGGCCTGTTGTCATCCGCGACAGCTGCCAGCTACTGCTGTTGCTGATGCCTCAACCTTCCACCATTGCCCTGGCTCATGGAGATGTAGTTGTGGAACAGATCTAATGTGTCCCCCCAACGTCTGTCAATGACCTCAGTGAAGTTGCGGATGACAGCTGCAACATCACGCATACTGTCACTCATGGCTGTGCGACATGCTCTCAGCTCCCTCAGACCCTGTCTGGTGTACCGTTCCATACGTGACTGTGCCTGCATTACAGCCCGAAACATAGCTGAGGTTGAAAGACCTCTGTGTGCTCGTCTGACAGGGGCGGTACATCCACGGATGCTCCCACAAGAACCCATGGACGTCTGCCTGTGTGGTACCATGTCAGGACCCTGGCCATGGCTGCTGTGTGGGGATGCATGTTCCACTGGTACCACATTACCCTAGTCAATGCCCACTGTATCCTGTCCATCACCTAGGGACATTGGTGACAAAGGATGTATTGGCAGGATGACTGTGCGCATTGATGGGGTCAACAGCTGTGTAGTGTCAATTGGCTGACCAATGACGGACCCTGGCACACCTACCTGTGCCATTACACAGGTATCATCATTATCACTATCCACAGCAGCTGATTCTTGTTCCCTGCTGCGCGACACCAGAGCAGCACCAGAACCTGTGTGAGTAAGACAGGAAACACAGTTTACAATGTGTACACAATGTCACCACTGATGCACACATGCACACATGCACACATGCACACATGTGCACATGCACAAATGCACACATGCACACATGCAAACATGCACACATGCACACAAGGGCACATGCACACATGCACACATGCACACATGGGCACTTGCACACATGCACACATGCCCACATGCACACATGGGCACATGGGCACATGCACACAGGCACACATGTACACACCTCAGTATATGAGATATCAACCCACAGACACAAACACACCTGCAATCAAACACATAGCACTACTGCTTCAGCCTATTATTACTATTAGTATACAGAGTATTGAAGGTAATGGTATTACACACTCACCAGCATGGATAGGGTGCCTTGCTGTTACACCAGAGGGACCTGCAGAAAAGAGACATTTATTGTCAGTGGGCACAACTGTGCCATTGATACTGTGGGCATGATACAGTTCAGTAGTGCAACAGTTTGCTTCCACAGGTGTACTGCAGATATTGAGGATATCACTATTGCACAATAATTACCAAGATTACAGCTACAAAACAAGGACACACCTCACACATGCATAACCTAACAGTGTACAGAATGGTCAACTATACACATGGCATGTTACCTGCATGCTCTGTGTCCTGCTGCTGTGTGGCTCCAGCCTCCATCATTACACATGTATGCTGCTGCTGTTGCTGTTGTGCTGGAGCCACAACACTTAGAAGTAGTCCCTCCAGTCTGGTGAGGGGGGGATGTCTTGCCACCCCACCACCTGTGGCAAGCTGCTGCCTGTGGATATCCGACGCATGCTGACGGACATTTCTAATTAAATCACTGCAGTGATGGCGTACCTGCTCATATGTCCGGTTATGTGTGCCTGTGTCATTTACCCGACGGACCAGGTCTTGCCACAGTGCAGCCCTCTCCTGCTGGTTCTGGCTGGTGTGGGAAAAGAGTACAGCAAAATCCCCCACCAGGCTCTGGTGTATCTCCTCCTCCTCTGCAGCAGAGTAGACAGGGTTCTGCTGGTGAACCATAGCCCTGAAAAGGAGAAGGAAAATATGTCAGAAATATCTGTCAGCAAACTATGGCACACATAATACACATAATACTCGACTGCAGTGATATAACTTAAGTACCATATATAGCATCTGTCTGCCTATTGGGGGATACACATGTAAATGACCAGATATCAGTGCTCATCCGACAACTGTGCAACAGTACCTGGCACACTCCATATGACAGACTACTATACTGCAGCAGTCAACACACTGTTTCAGGTACAATACACAACCTCACACTGGGGGTTTGTATCAAGGTACTGTATGGGGAACATTATCATCCCATGCACTGCACACAATGCATGTTACATATTTCACTGGTAATGCACACTACTCTTACTTGCCATAACCCTACCTACACCACAGTGACATACAGGGTAACACAGCACAACATATGGCAATGTAGAATGTGTTGATCGAAATACCTCACACACCTGTCTCTGGCCTCACACCAGGGACACACACTACCATGACAGACAGACAGTCATAGTGAGCAATCACACCAGTACACAACATGCACCCAGTCACTAGCACACTCATTCCACCTCACATATTCCGTTTGCAATGTATTCATGGCTGTGCATTGTGTCTTAGGTAGGTAGTGTGCTTTTGGCCCTGGGTCTACAACAGCATACTGTTATGCTACCCTGCCCCTTGTGACACATGTGTTATGATCGTACCTGCTCCTTACAAACAGTTACACAGGGTGACTCATATGACATATTACCTATCTGCATAACATTCAGCAGGGGTATGTCTGACATCTACTCATGGGGAGCCTTGCTTCTTAATTCTGTGTGGTCTACTACAGGGTATGTCATATCTGTGGGTAGGGTCCTGTACCTCCACCATGTGCTCTATACTGCAGTGACAAGGATGACAGACATAGGTAATTTGTGTTGTGGATGTTGGAGGTGTTACCATGGTTGTTAGACAACTGTCATGGGTGTAACCGAACTATGTATATCCAGCAGTGGTAACCTCTATGTAGGTAGTCTGTGTGTGCTCTGTGGTGTTTGAGTGCATTGACACAGTTACTTGCATATGTCTGTATCCTTCTCTATATCTGTAGCTGTCATGGGAGGTACATACCGTGTAGGACATTGTGGGGTGTGGAGTGGTATAGTGACCTACATGTCCATAGCTGACACACCATGTCCGCTGACACATTCCATGTACAGGTATTACAGGACTAGTGTGCCACTGTGTATATCAATGTGGAGCCTATTGTACACTTGTTGCCCCTGTTCCCCCCTGACACATGCAGTGGTGGGCAGGCATGTACATATGTGGTGGTTACTGGTGTCAGTGTTTTTGAATGGGGTATGGTACTCCAGTATCCACACTGGTGTTCACTCCATGCCTTTGACACCAGGCACCTGTTGCAAGACATCTGCACACATGTGCCTCACACAGTCTATATATATATATATATATATATATATATATATATATATATATATATATATATATATTGATATATTTATATCTGTATATATATATATATATATATATATATATATATATATATATATATATATATATATATGTTTGTATATATGTATATAAAATATGTATATATAGATGCAGATATATACATATAGATGTTGGCAGAGAGGGGGAGAGAGTGAGAGAGAGACACAGGGAGAGTGAGAGTGTGAGGGGGTGGGACAGAGAGAGAGAGATAGTCACATACAGACATATCTGTTGTCAGTCAGATCTATCTGTATATGTATATGTCTCTACAGATATCTATATATGTATGTGTGTATTACATATATCTGTACGTACATATTCTACCAATCTCGATGTCTGTGCAGTAAGTGAGAACCTGGTTCAAAGCTCATGAGAGCACACCAGCGGTACCAGGCTATACCCCGTATCATGCTTTTTGGCCCCAGGACTCGGGACAAAACAAAAAGGGAGGGGGTGTGTCCATGTTCATGAATGACACACACACCTCCAGGTTAGTGGCGACACTTGAAGCATCACAGACCATCCAGGTGCAGATAACCATAGGCAAACCTGCTATACAACTGGTAGCATGTTACAGACTGCCCTCCCAATCTCAGGGACCACAGTTAGCCTTCCTGTAGACATTGGAGGATATGAATGTCCCACCACACACCATCATATTGGGATACTGCAACTACCCTAACATACACTGGGTGCATTATTCTATCCCAAACACCCTAGCCCAAAGGTTCCCGGAATTCACTAAGTCAAATGTAATGGAACAGCTAGTCACCTCTCCCACAACAGGAGATAATATACTAGACCTGATCATCACAAACATGGGGACAATGTGCTACACACCGGAAGTATACCCCTCACTAGTCACATCTGACCACAGACTAATCCCCCTGGATATACATATCCCACCTCCCCCACAACACAAAAGACTAAAGTGGGAAACCTCTCACATGCTGACTTTACATTTCTTATAACTGAGTTGGTATCCTTAATGCCCACTGGGCCAGTGTAAACCACTTACCACAATGCAGACACCTTCACATATGCTTTCTACAGACATCTCCAAGATCATGAAATCACAAATGAAACCATGACCCTCTCCACCAAGGGCAGGCATCCTGTCTGGTGGACCCCAGCATTGAACAAATTGTATAACAACAGAAGGTAGCTACTGCATGGCAGAGCATACTTCCATAGAGCTACGGCATCTGTGATCAGCAGTAGTAGAAAGATACATTTTGTCGTACAAACATGCAAGGCCAACAATGAGAGGGACATTGCTATGGTCACTACAGATAACCACAAGGCCTTCTTCTGCTATGTTACACACCTGGGTGGGAACCCTCAGTTGTGTTCACAGTTAGTTCACAGTGACAAACGCTACACTAAACACACAGATAATGCCAAAATTCTGGCAGACTGGTTCAGTGCAGATTTCTCCCCTCCCTCACCCACACATGTGGAATTACTTATCCCAGCTGACTGTAACCTCCCTGTCATCACAGATGTCCAGCTGGGAACCACCCTCAGCAACGCTGTAAACACAGCATCAATGGGACCCAACGGTATTGCAGGTTGCATGCTACGTGAACTGCAAGAGGAGCTACACATGCGCATTAAATGCTATTCAGCCGTAGCCTTACTACAGCATATGTACCTGGACACTGGCATACAGCAACAGTAGTCCCACTCCACACAGGAGGCACCTCTGCAGACCCTGGTAACTACCACCCCATAAGCTTAACCAGCCTGGTCTGCAACACTATGGAAAGGATCATTATGGTACCCATACACAGAGACATTAGGGACTTAGACACTTGATCCCACCCGGTTTGGCTTTGTAGAGGGCAGATCCTGCCTTATGAACCTGGTTGACCTTTTCAAATCAGTCACTAGAGCCATTGATGAGGGCACAGCGGTCCATACAGCCTACCTGGACTTGCCTATGGCTTTTGACACAATACCACACTCTGGCATCATAGACATGATCAACAGCTGAAATGTAAATCCATATGTCACAAGATCGGTTGCAAACCGGCTAACGGATAGAAACCCTACAGTCAAACTCACTGGTGCCATGTCAGACTCAGAGCCGGTCACATGTGGTGTCCCACAGGGCTCTGTCCTGGGACTGCTCATGTTCGGCATATAATTCTCAGATGTGGAAGCAGACATGGGAGGGTAGTGGCTGACAATGTTCAAAGATGACTGCATACTAGGCGCCATAGTCGATACACCAGCTGAGACATACATCCTACTGACAGGCCTCACGGACACCAACAACCGGTGCCAGAGTCATGGCCTTACACTGCATGCCACGTAATGTATACTCATACCCTTTTGGACGGACAAGGTACCTACATATTATCACATAGACAGTAACCCACTGAGTACAGGCAATGTAATCGGAGACCTGATGACACTGATCAATGCTGACCTCTCATTTGACACCCACGTTGCCAAAGTGGTTGGATAGACTTCCTACATTGCCCACCTTATCATGAAGGGATTCACATCCAGATCAAAAGGAGTCATTTTACCCCTATACTCCTCCCTTATCAGGCCCATGACTGTGTACTATGCCGCATTTGGTATGCACCTCACCTGGCACTTGCAACAGCTAGGAGGACCCCATAAGTACATCACCAGGAGGATCAAGGGTCTGCAACAACTGTTATATGCTGCCAGACTAATGTAACTCATGCTCTATTCCATAGCATACTGCCTACATAGGGGTGATCTGTGCCTGATGAAGTAGGCCATGTCCAATCAGGTATTGATGGACATGTTCCACCTCATACAATCCAAATCCATCAGAACCACAACAGCTATGGATTTAAACCTCAGCACACATATGAATAGGACATACTGTAGGGACAAATCCATCACTAAGAGGCTTCCCATACTGTGGAACAGGATCCTAGTTCATGTTAGGCAGAGACCCTCACTGACACTCTTCATGTGCATTCTTGAAAAGTGGATGGGAAATCATAGGTTTACAGCAGGGGTCATCTCTGTGTCACTACTAGACAGAGGCACAGTAAACTAATGCTATTATGTAGGGGGGTCTTCACTGTGTCACTACTATACAGAGGCGCAAGTTTCTAAATCTATTCTATACACTGTCTGTAGATAGCCTAGTACTAAACTATGACACTGTGAAACTATATATGTCTATGTAGTTCTACATCCCTCTCTATCTATGTATACACATATGCATATTATATATATATATATATATATATATATATATATATATATATATATATATATATACATACATATCTCATTATACATACGTATACACGTTTTATATATATATATATATATATATATATATATATATATATATATATATATATATATATATACTCCTTTTTAGTTCCACATATGTATACACACAGTAACGTACTGCTGAACATCCATTACTGTATAACCTACTTGTACATTGCACTACAACCTACATTGGTATGTGCACATAGCTACCGTCACATACATATGTATGTGGAGCCTTCAGTGACAGTTGCAGTACGTCCCCGGCCCTATGCACATCTTCATATACATAGATACAGACCAATAACACATCTGGAGGGTTCACAGTATGTAGAGTATTATAGTAGTACTTTAATTTACCTGTGTTTGTTGCAGATGTTTGCGTTGGCTTGCAGTTACTTGGCCTGCTGTCAGCCTCTTTGTTTTGTTGTTACAGGTTTTTTTTTTTTTTTTTTTTTCTTTCTTTTTTTTTTTTCTTTTCTCTCTCTCTCTCTACCTCCAGCGGGTGCAATGAAAGTATTACATGTGTGGACTGGGAGTACAGGATGCGTTTGTAGGTATCTGCACATGTCCATGTGATGGCCTCTGCACCAATTGTTAGCCAGCATTTACTAATTGCATGCAGCCTGTTGTGTAGTGATTGCAGTTCTCACTGTGATTACAGGACTGTGCTATAAAAAGGTCTGTTAGGTAGGCATAGCCCTTTCAGATTATCATGGTGGGGACCATGCTGGTTTGCTGTGGACACTGTTCTGTGAGTGTAAGGGTTGGTATGTCTCTCATATTTCAGGCTGTGTTGTAGACACTGCAATGCATGTTGTTCTGTAAGCTGAGTATTCCTTCCTCTAGTGTCCTCTTCTCCGTGTGTATGTAAACTGACACCTACGACTAGTAATACTGTGTATATGGGTGTGTGTGCTTTCCTGTGGGGATTGTGGTGTAACTGGTATATGGCAGTGGCTCTTGCAATCTGTTGCTATGGCTTCAATATTTGGCCTTTACATTCACTCCTTGTATGCCTGCTAGGTGTCTTTCCTGTAATGTGTTGCTATGGCTTTCCTATTTTCCATTTGCATTCACAGCTTGTTATGCTTGCTACATCTGTTTGGGCAGCAATTCCCTATGTGTTTGTTGTGGTAGGGTGTTACTGCATGCAGTGTGGTCTGGCCATGGTGTGGGCCTTGACACTTACAGGGGTATTTGATCATGCTGCTGAGCAGGCCTCAGATACTCTCCGGTGCATCTTTTATCAGCCTCATGGAATGGTACATAGCAGTGGGTTACTCCAATGACATATTCTGGTATTCTGCAGTTGTGACTGTGGGTTATTTCAAGCATATGTATTAGTACACCATTTGTGACGTGCAGGTGGTGCATACCTTCAGTCAGTCATAGTTACCATTGCATGTGTAGTTACACCTTTCTGCCTACTGTTAGTACATTTGAAAGGGTGTCAGTGGGGCACAGTTGACATTTGTTTTCACATCAGGGACATCCCTGTAACTCAGTCACAGTTGCTATGTCTGATCTCTTAACTATTCAACTATGGCAGTGTTTATCCTGCTCTGAGTATGTGTGTGGCTTGCCAAATGCTACTGTGACATTATTACCTAGTAGCTACCAACTAGCATGACTGTTTCCCAGCACACGGTACTATTTTACAAATCCACTAGATTTGACAGTAAATATACATGACATGCTTTGTGTACTAGACTTGCTATATTCCCTTTACATTAATTCCTACTATTTTATGATATATTTCTTTCAATGTTCTTGTATAGCAGTCATGGCTTAGTGGTAAGTCATGCAGACTAGTGTTTCCAAGGTCCTGGGTTAGAGACTGAGGGAGGTATTTTATTTTGCTGCTGAGAAAACTACAGGCATTG
This sequence comes from Protopterus annectens, assembly GCF_019279795.1. Classification (NCBI taxonomy): domain Eukaryota; kingdom Metazoa; phylum Chordata; order Ceratodontiformes; family Protopteridae; genus Protopterus; species Protopterus annectens. Next base: position 524,609,370 of record NC_056735.1, on the reverse strand, counting down.
TCATTCAGAGTGACTAAGGCACCTTTAAGCAGTTGTAAGCGGGTTAGCGCTGGTTTGCGCGGAGGTCACGCATGCACACCGCTGCTTAGCTTCGTGCACACCTGCTTACTACTGCTTAAAAGTGCTTACTCTCGCGCACACCCACGCTATTTTCTTTTAAAGAAATGAAAATGGGGAGATAGGAAAGTGGTGAAAAAGGGGGCACAAAGAGGGTAGGGCAGTAAGTAAACAAGCTCGGGTTTTGCAGGAGGGATGTAGGAAAGGCCCATAGCTGCCCATTTCTTCATCAGCAACAGCTGTGCATATGTTTGTAATTTGGTGTGAAATTTGTAACCTTCCACCCCTGAGACAGGTGTGAGGACAACAATAATATTTGTTGTACAGCCAATTGTAATTGCCAGTTTACATGTGCAGCAGACATGTGTGCAAAATGGGCAGCTATGTATGGGGCGTAATTTTTTTGTGTGTACAGAGTGCCCTTTTTTTTTTTTTTCAGGTGAAAGTAGTATGTCAGGTACAGGAAGTCGGTATAGCTGGGGAGGTAGGTAGGGGAGGTTAACAGACAAGACAAACAAGACGCATACAGGGGTGGTCTATGACACATGTGGGGGGGGGTTACACAATTGACAGGGATGGATATTTGGATATCTTGAGCCCTTGAGCCCACAGATGGCAACAGTGGAACTGAGATCCCCACCCATGGGCAGTTGCCACTGTGCCTTCACTGCCCAGGACGGGGCTGTGCTGGGGGCTGTGTAGGCCGGGCAGCAGGCACGCCCGTGAGTTGTGCCACCCGTGCCTCAAGCTGGCGTAGGGGCCCAAGCACAGTGTGCCGGATCTCCCTATGCACCACAGTCCGGACACTACGGAGGGTGAGTGGATGTTCTCCTCCGGCCACACTTGCAGAGGGAGAATGAGCCCCGTCCCCTGGAGCGCTTCCACCTGCAGGTGGCACAGGGCCACCGGAGGAGGGTCCGGCCTGGGCACTACTGCCAGGTGCACTCACCAGCTGAGGTGGGAGAGGTGGGTCCGCTGGAACCCACCTTTCCTGTCGTCCTATGTTTTGCATTATGTTATGACAGTTTGGGTTAGTAACGTACAATACCATTCACAATTAGTTGTAACAGCATGCATTAGTATTCCCATTAACCAAACACCCATAAATTCAAGCCATTGAACAGCAAGCATAACACACGCATAATTTGAACAGCAATACACAATCCAACAACAGGCCATCAGGTTTGGATGTATGAACAGGGCACATGCATCAACGTACATGCAAATATGTATGAACCAACAGGACAAATGTCCAGGGGTGTTAATTGTGAATGCACATACCCATTTCACATGGAATGGATTATTTGTGGTTATAGGGTAGAGTGAAGAAATATTTCATTAACATCTTCAAATACCTATACATATGCTGTACATTTCTACTAGCTGCAGATATATACACACCGCAGGTCTGACTACAGTTTCCTATGTGATAACTAATTCAGGTTGGTGATAGGAATGTTACTGCTACATCAATATACATTTCATATTTATTCATACACATTCATATCTGGCTCTGTTCAGCTACATCATCCTGCTACATTTGCTTTATATGGCTATAGACAACTGTGGATGTTTGGTATTTCATACAACCATACTATCTGCATATTGCAAACTGTGAGCAACATATCCAGATTTTGGGACACACATTCCAGCTTCAGTACTTTTTTCAGCCCATGTTGCCATTTGGTTCTGCCTGTCACATTCATTTCATTCTGTACTGACTGCAGTATACTTTATTCAGGAGTTATTACTACTTTATTGGTGGATTCATACCTCTTTCTCACACTCTCTCACTTGTTTTATTTTTACAATTCAGGATGGTACTTAATTCTTGGCTTTATTGACATGTTTTACTTTTAGTTATAACAATCCTTTCCAATAGTCTCACTTATGTCATGTTTCAGAATTTAAACAGGGATATATTTCACACATGTGTTTTACTCAGCTTCTGTAGCTGTACTTTTCAGCCTGCTGCAGGTTATGTACTATTATATTACAGGTGGGACATCTTTAATTCAGACTTGTTTCATTTTTATTTTTGGATTACAGGCTGCATCACACTTTTGTAATCAAGCAATACTTACAAACTCTCTTACACTGTTACTTGCACATTTTATTAATAAGTGACTACACTGCACTCTTTTGCAAACTGTCATACTTATATATTTTTTTACAGTTACAGGGAGAGAATTACTGACCTGCCTGGTGGCGCAACCGCACCAGCCTATCGGCATAGGCTTGACGGTTCATGGAACGGACAAAATGAAGTAATATTGGAATACACATCTCCATAATATCAGCTAGGTTAATTTCTTACATAAATAATTACATGTAACTTACTCAGTAGTGGGGCATTGGGCATTTGCCGGGCCTCCTGGATCCAACGGTTCAGTTGGTCCTGCTTCTGTCTCTTCAGGTCCGCATGGTGGTGACGGACCTGTTCACCAGTCCTTGGTATTCCTGTGGCACTGGTGAGATCATGTGCCAACCGGTCCCACGCCTCAGCCCTATATGCTCCCCATAGGACCTGGCCCTGCATGAGTTGGGCCTCATGATCATGGACGAGGAGCCAAACCATATATTTGGACTCCTCAATGCCCCACCTCTGTGCTCAGAAGCAACTACCCTCTCCTACACCTGCCACCCTGGCTGCAAGTCGGTTCCACAATAGGTTACGCTGTGTATTCCCACCTATGGCGCTTATATATGCCATTTTTCCCACACTTATCTGTGATTGGCCATTTTGGAATTGTATCAGCTTCACAAGACATGCTTTGTCATGCTCCTCTTTCTATTCATTCATATATATATATATATATATATATATATATATATATATATATATATATATATATATGCTATTACTGCATTTCTAAGTGCAACTGTCATGGCTTAGTGGTTCAGTACTTTGACTGTGGTGCATGGTATCCTGGGTTCGAGCCTGGCCATTGCTTTTTATATTTTATGACTGTCTACACAGGCTAGGAGGTGTGTCTGTGTAAAGGCAGTTTTGATACAGCTTGCTCAACGTTGCCCGTCGGTTAGCTTGTTGGAGCGGTGCTCAGCTCCACACAAACGGGCCACACTGGTTTACGGGTCGTTTGGCTGTCAGCAAACATATTACACTCAGCTCAGCTACAGGCACACAGTTTCAGTGTGTTAAAATGCTGCTGAACCCCGGGCACTCACTTTACACCTGTTAAACCACTGCTCACCTACGGGCACTAATCCTGTTAAAACACTGCTCACCTACAGGCAGATATACTCAACTTGTTAGACTGTAGCTCAGCTATAGGCACATCTGACATTTTTTTTTTTTATCTCACATTTCTTCAAAATACATGGCCCATTTCATTACATTTTACATAAAATATAATTTTATATATGTACATATATGTCAGGGAATTGTTTCGTGCTTATTTCACTGAAAACAAAAATTGATGTTGTGGGGGCTCGAACCATGCTGCCTCCTCTTCAGCCAACGTCTCTACCGCTATGCTATTGCTTCTTTGCTTACTTTGCATATTTAGTTTTTATATGCTTTTTCACTTACTGCTAACTGTGGCTAAGCACCGGGCACGCCCGCGCAAACGAGCGCACTGACGGGCAAACATCTTTACAACTTATAAAAAAATATATAAGATGTTCATTTATACATTTTATGTTCATAGTCTGTGAGGCCATATGTTGTGTTGTGTTTATTCACATTTACACGGACTCTGTCGTGGGGATTTACTTTCGGGACTTTTACTCTTCTGGGGGCGTGTCCATTTGCAGGGCTCGCCTTACGGACACGCCCCCTACTGTCTTACATGGACCGTGTTAGCCTTAGGTGTGATTCAGCATGCCCTCATGCATATGCATGGCATGCTGACATCACACCGTTTAACTGCAGCCTCCGTGTAAGCCTTGTAACTCTTACACAGAGGCTTCGTGAATCCTGCCCATTATTTTTCTTTGTTAAGAATTACATCTAGTAAGTAACCCCAGTATTTCTGATAATAGAGTTTCTTTTTTGTTTTTGTATAAACTAGTTTGTGAGATGCGATATATTTAATAGCAAGGTTGCTAAAGCCTTCCCATGTAATTGGAGATGTGACATTCCAATTTTTAGTGATATAAAATTTAATAAGGGCACACATCGTGATAAGGACATTTTTTTTTTATTTTTGGAAGTTGAGTCGTGTTAATGTGCAATATAGCTGTCTCCCATGACAGGGTTCATTTATCATATCCCATCTTCTCTAACCTAGGTTGTGTATCTTGCTACATTTCCACATGATATGGAGAATATCTGCAGTTTGGTTTGGGCAGTGAGGACATATAGGCGAGAATTTGGAACTGAACGTATTTAGTTTTGATGGGGTATAGTATACATTGTTATTTATTATAATTTGTGTATACAGCAGCTTCTTAAAAGGGATGAATTGTATCGTATTCTCAATGGCCAGTCTCTTATTTTCATCTGTCAGAGATTGTATTCTTTTCTTGCAATAGTTTTAAAATAATAGAGAATTCCATTGTTTTATATTTATTACAAGTTTATATGTCCTAGAAATTGTTTTCCCTTTCATCTCGAGGTTTTCTAGTATTAGTTTTACTAAGTTAATATCCTGCAAGTCGACTTGTGTTTGTGAGAATTTAGCATTTATGAGATAATGGATTTGGATAAGAATAACATTATATTTCTTAGTAAGATTTAGTTCTAGTCTTATTTGTTGTATATTGGATTCTCTCCATTGGTATATTTTCCATACTGTGAGATCTTTTATCAGAGGGTAATTTGTTAGATTTAAGGGTTTATTGCTTATTAATAGGTTGGGATTTAGATGGTGTGGTTGTATAAAGGCAAGAGCATCTAATAATTTTCAATGATTTAAGTAATTTATGTGTAATAAGAATCATGTATTTAATTAGTGGGTGTATATTCTTCGGGAATATGCCATTTTGATTTAGGTTTAAAAATGGTAGGGATTTGCTGTTATAGCCAAGGAATTTCAGTTGTTCAGACCAGATTTTGGTCCATTGGGGTGCCCAGGTATTTACATACGGGTCAAGACTTATTATCTGTATTAGTCTGTAGGCAGTAATTATACTATAATAGAGTTTGAAATCAGGTAACCCCAATCCCCCTTTATCTTTGGTAAGTACAAGTTTGTCATATTTAATTCTAGTGGATTTGGGGTACCATAAGAATCTTGATATAGCTGTTTCTTTATCAAGGAAGAATTTTTGGGGAATATTTGAAAAAGTAGCATTTAGTTGAAAGAGTATTCTCAGTAAAAAGTTCATCTTAACAACACTAGCTTTTGAGAGTAATGACATATTAATATTCTTCCATCTATTGATATCACTTTCAATACTGGTCCATGTACGCAATATGTTATTCTTTATCATATCCTTAAAGTCAGGAGTAAATATAATTTCTAGGTATTTTATCTGGTAACTTATCTTGATCTCACTTATGGGAAAGTAAAATTCCTTATGACCTATAAGAGTCATGGGAAATATGTGGGATTTGTTTAGATTTAAATTATAGTTAGAGATTTCAGAGAACTCATCTATAGCTTTAAATATTTTTGGGAGGTCAGTGGTGGGAAGTTGAAAATATATATTTAAGTCATCAGCAAAAGCAGAGAATATAAGATTTGTATTATAGATTCTAGGTGTGTGATGGAAATTTTTTTTGTGAAATAAATGGGAGAGGTTCCAGATAAAGATTAAAGAGGTATGGGGAAAGAGGGCAACCTTGTCTTGTACCATTGGATAACAGTATAGGGTTAGTTTTGAGCTTATTTATCTGAATAGTAGTAGAAGCTTTCTGATATAGAACCTTAATTATCCCTATGAATTCCTGAGGAAAACCATATAAAGACAATATATTAAATAGGAAATGTAAATTAACTCTATCAATAGCTTTGGTTAGCATCTACTGTGAGGACATATCTGGGGCATTTGACACTGTTAAGAAGTCTGATAATGGTATCTAAAAGGAGGGTGCTATCACATGTTTGCCTGTTTATCATAAAGCCCATTTATTCTTGGGAAATGATAGATGGGAGTACATTCTTACGTCTATTTACTATAGCATGAGCTAGGATCTTAAGGTCAGTATTTATCAGGGCTATTGGTCTATAGTTTGCTGGATCTGTTGGGTCAGAATTCAGTTTTGGAATTAGCATTGTTATGGAGTTATTTAAATAATTATCAGTTATTCCATGTTGTATTATAAAGTTGAAAACTTTTAATAATACCTTGGAAATAGGTTCCATGAATAGTTTATAAAATTCAGAGGTGTAGCCATCGGGCCCAGAGGATTTACCCAGTTTGAGTTTGTTTATTGCAGCTTTTATCTCATTTAGTTACAGGGATGTTTTTAGGAGTTATTTTTGATCTTCCGTAAGTTGTAGAAATTTTATATTATGTATAAAATCAGCAAAATTGTCTGTAGATGGTGATAAGGGTATGTTGTATAGTTTCCTATATATGTCTTCAAAAGCATCTACAATATCTTGGTCCTTATGCTTCACCAGTCTTTCATACACTGTTTCTTTAATTCTCGGTGGGCCATTTTTTATGTTAATTAGTCTAGCTAGGAATTTTGAAGGTGTTTGTTCCCATTCTGAATATTGATATATTGACCTTAATTCTAACAGGGAGATATTTTCCAGATAGTGTTTGTGTAATTGCTTTTGCCAGTCTATTACTTTTTCCTCCAGGTCTTTAGAGTATTTTTTCTGAAGTTCTAATTCAGCAATATTTATTTGAGTTTCTATTTCCTTTTTAAAGTTATTGCACTTTTTTTTGAACCATGCAGATTTTTGGATAATTATACCCCTAATGACCTCTTTGGCAGCCACCCATTTTATATCATAAGGAATTTGAGTAGATATAAAGCCATTTTGACGTTGGGCTATGACATTCTGGATTTCCTGTGCTGTTTCTTGGTTTTGAATGATTTTAGGATTTAATGTCCAATTATTGAAATAGGGAACATTTTGTTTATTTGTTTGAAAATTTATTAAGAGACTGATTTTTGAATGGTCTGAGATAGTTCTAGGTGATACAGCATAATTTAATCTGTTCGAAAGCAATGATTGGGAAATTAGAAAAGCATCTATTCTGGACCAGGTTTTGGGAGTGGCTGAGAAGAAAGTGAATCTTGATATTGTTTCATCATACTGGAATTTAATATAGGGGTCAGTTAGTTCAAAAGTATTTTGTAATTCTTCAAATGCTATAGTGGTATGTTGCAACTGCCTATTTTCATTATGTGATCTATCTTTGTCTAGATTTAATAAAGCATTCTAGTCCCCACCAATGATATACAAATGATTTGTGTGGTTAGCTAGCATATTAAAGATTTCATAAATGAAGAGGTGTTGATTAGAGCAGGGGCTATATATATTAAGAAAGAGTAAAGGTTTATTTAGAGTATGATATTCACTGGTAAATAATCCACAGAGGCTGAGGCTCTCCAAAGGTACTTTATTACAACAAAGATCCACAGAAACTCCACCACAACTGACCTAGGTTTCATCCAAATGACTTCATCAGAGTGTGATGGAATATATATACACACCCACATAATTAATTAAAATTAAAACAATTAATCAATTTCCCAATCAGTAGGAAAAAAAACACGTAAACACATATACACAGAGTTAAATAATCTACATTTTGACAAAAAATAATGAAAATAATGAAAATAAAAATAAAAACAAAAATAATGAATATATATCTATCATAAACCAATAAAAAGTTACTGGTCTACTAAAATTGTGTATGTAACAAAATGTATGCATTTAAAAACCGGAAAAAATATGTGTGTATGATGTTACTAATAATAACTTATAAATATCTATTCACTTAAAAATTAGCGTCAACCTGTCAATTGTCTAAGCTTTAATAAGGGCTTTAAAGATATGAATTCATTCAACCTGGGGTAGTGATAAGCATATAATCTAAGTTGCCATTTTAATTCACAAACATCAAGATGGCAATCAATAACTCTACCCTGTTTGTCCTTGACCAGTTGCTGAATAACAAAAAACTTGAAAAAATGGTTGTTATAGGCCATAACATGCCTAGCTAATGCATTAGTGACCTTCTGATGTCTTATATCAAACAAGTGTTCATTAATTCTCTCCCTAAACCGTCTGCATGTTTTTCCTACATAAAATGCCATACACAACTGGCATTTGGCAACATAAATGACATTTTTAGAGTAACAATCAAAATGCCCCTTGAACTCAATGTGTTTATAATTAATCATACAGTCCTTCCCTGTTGTTAAAATGTGCTTACATGTCAGGCATCTCCCACATTTGTAATTACCCAAATTTTTGAAAAGATTAGTGTCTGACCTAGCGCAATTTTCAAAAATAACCTTCATAGTCTTGTCCCTCTTGAAAATAAACTTAAGTTTACGCTTGGCTAGTTCTGAAAATTCGTTAAGTTTAGAAAAAGCTGCCCAATTCTTCTCAATCAACTTCGTGATGTACTCGGCGTCAGCATTATAAGTCAAAACGTACAGAAAGTGTTCTTTGAATTGTATATTGTTGGTCCCAAGTTCACGTGTACCAGTAAAGAGATCATTCTTATTTTTCAGGATGGGTACATAAAAACCTCCATCCCTTTTAGATTGAACCTCGTTTCTGATCTCATCACATAAATATTTGGGATATCCCCTGTTCAAAAATAATTGGGTCATAAAGTTTAATTCCACCTGGAAGTCCACCTCCTCGCTAACCATATGGGCTGCTCTAACCATTTGCCCATTAATGATGGCTTTCTTTTGATGTTCAGGATGCCAGCTATCAAAATGTAGGTAAGAATTTGAGAAGGTGGGCTTCCTGTATATGTTAGACACCAAACATTGCCATGCTGTATCAAAAGTTAGCTTGATATCCAAATAGGAAATGCAATCATTCTTAACCTCATGTGTGAACTTCAAAAACCAAATTGTTTAATTTAAATATGCAATAAAGGCTTCCAAAATACAATTCTCTCCATGCCAAATAATAAATATATCGTCCAAATATCTAGTATAAAACTTGATGTATGGACAAAATTCACTATGGAACACATACTTGGACTCCCAATATGCCATAACATAATTGGCGTAAATGGGGGCGCAAGCTGCCCCCATAGCAACACCAATAGACTGTCGAAAAAGATGTTCCTCAAAAAATAAAAAATTGTTTTGTAATACCAATTCCATTAGTCTGACGTATGTATTTATGTGTTCCTGGTCATATATACCTATTGCAAATAGTTGTTCCTCCAGCCACTCTAGCCCTGTATCATGTGGAATGCATGTAAAAAGATTGGCGACATCAATAGTAACAAAACATACTGTGTCTTGTATTTCAAGTTTTTTAATTTTATCTAAAAATTGCCACAAATCCCTTGTGATCTGGGGAAGACACTGTAGACCATGTTTTAACTTGTTATCTAAAAATTGACTAATAAACGAGGTTTTGCTTCTCTTTCCATCCACAATTGGCCTGAACCTAACATTGTTAAGGCCTTTGTGGATCTTGGGGATACCAAAAATCCCACTAACAACTGGTGCACTATTATACATAAAGTTGTATTCATTCTCATTAATTTCCCCTTGAAAAAGCATGTCGTCTAACATCAAATCAACCTTTTTATAGGCTATGTTAATTTTGTTCCTGCTAACCTCCGTATAATTGTCCTCCATGAGCATACCGAGCATCACACTGACATAACCAACCTTGTCCACAATGACAACACCGCTACCTTTATCGGGTTTCATAATACGTATACTCTGGATATTCCTTAGTTGGTCAAGAATTTCATGTTCGTCCTTGTTCATGTTGTTCAGAAATGTGGGCTCTCTGTTATCAAAAACATGTCTGATATCTTGCTCACATATATTCTGAAAAATTTCAGTAATTTTATTGTAAGGCGGGTTAAATGTACTGTGTTTGTGTAAACTGGTTTCACTAGAACCACCCTCATCACTCATATCGTTACCAAAAAATAGAGCTAGATTTAATTTCCATGTGAACATTCTAAGGTCGATAAGTACATCAACAATGTTAGCTCTCCTGCAAGGAACAAAATTAAACCCTTTAGACATGAATTCAGCATATTTGTTGTCCAGGTTGACGCTAGAGTAATTAAAAATTTTAAAATTTTAATATCATTTGCCTTGTTGTGGAGTACAATAGGATTACATAGTACCCCAATACTACCATCACAAATAATACCCATCTTCTATTAGAATCAGCTTTAAAAGAAGTAATTTCTCCTTGGAAAGATTTATTTATTATAACGGCTACCCACCTAGATAACAAATTATGGCCTGCAGCTAATATTTGCTTAACCCATTTCCTTTCCCTTTCTGTATCCTACAGTTGATCATCCAAGTGAGTTTCTTGCAGGAAGGCTACATTAGCCTTGCCTTGGTATGTGAGATGCATGATTAAATCTCATTTTTTAATCCACTATCCCTTCAACATTCCATGAGTCTATTGACACCATGTCTTAATTTACTTATCATGACGTTCATTGCCTGATAAGCAGAGAAATAGTAATAAAACCCATCTGTTAGTGTGGTAAACTTTAAAATCGATGCAGTGACTTCTAAACTCCTATACCCCAAATAGGGGCCTATCCACCCATCCCTCTGTATTGGTAATTGTGCATGAGTTAAAAAGCAAAGAAAAACTATTATTTGTATTAGAGTTATATATACATTTAGCAGAGAGATGTCAAAAGTACCTAGAATGTTCCAAACGTGAACAATCATCAGCTACAGACTGAGCACAGCCTGCTCCTTTTATTTGTTATTTACAGTATAATGATTTTCTGACCTCTTAAAATAATATGTTAGTTATTCAATTAAATGGTATGTGTAAAGTAAGAGAAAGTAAATTCTTAGAAAATGTTTATAATAAGAGGCAATAATATGTTCTAGTTCTTAATATTTCAAAAGTTATTAAAAAGTTTACTAAACATTTTATATAGAACAGATCTAAAAGAAGCTTAAAAGAAAAGGCAGCACTTTGAAGTTCCAAAACAGTTAGAATAATAATTTTATAAGCAGCTAACTATATTCTTTAAAGCTACTCGAAATTTCCTCATTTATATCTATACTGGCAATATGCATACAACAACATCTGTTTTTGTTATCCAAATATACAAAGAATAAAATTATGACACCATAATCCAAAACTTGAGATAGATCGCATCCATATCCACTCATTTGTTTTCAACTAGTCAGTGTCACCTTTTCACATATGCATGCAAGAAAAGACTCTATTTATCATTTAGTCATAGACTCATTCAAATACAACCCAGTGAACATGCTATTAGGATAGCGATTAAGCAATGTACAAGAACTTACTAATGTCAAAGTTGTTTGTCTTTTCAGCTTTTCCCGGTTAGGAGTCGCCACAGTGGAACTCTGGTCCGCTAATGATTGGCAGTAGATTTTTATGATGCCGAGCTGCCAGCCCGATGCCCAACCTTCAGCGAAGACACGCCCATTCACGCATGTCTTTTGGAGGCCACTCGACCGCAGGGAGGACATGCAGACTCAACACAGAAGGCACTCCAGCTGAGAGTCGAACAGGAGAACCTCTTGCTGTGAGGCAACAACGCTACTGATGTACCACCGCGGCTTCAACTTATTAATGTCAAAGTAATATACTAATTTAGGCTATTATAAAACAAAAGTCACAAACCAAATTGCATCACCCTGTTTCAAAGCATTATTCAGAAAAGAAGAGTATTTTTTATCCCCCCCCCCCCCCAGGATTAGTTAGAGCATTTCACCTATATAGTTGTATAATACAAGAAAGCATAGCTGTAATCATTTGGGAGTGTTTAATACTTAAGAGTTTATATGAGACCCATTGATCCAGATGTGATTTAACAATCCTTGTTTCTTGACATCTGCAGTGGCTTAAAGAAAAGTGCCTTTAAGTCATTTCTTTATGCAGCCATACTTAGGTAGCTTTTAAGAATTTATATATGAAAGGCAGTTACTAAGAGACAATACCTTGGTTTATCCAGTGTAGCACAAGGTTTTGTAATACTGCAGGAAGGGAGGCTGAAATATTTAAAAACAGCTACTTACTTTTCTTTATTTTCCAAATGACTGGTATTTTCTTCTATCACCTTCTTCTTTGTAATTATAGCAGTGTAGAGGCTTGAAACATACAATTTCAGGTTTCTTTGATGAGAAAAGCAAAGTTTGGTTAAAAGTTGAATATTCATTGTTTGTAGAGCTTTCCCAACTTGATTTAGTGTTCCCAGAGATGCACTGGGGCTGGAAACAAGTCATTAATGACGTCATTAAAGTTGACATACATACAAGGCCATGTCAAACCCAGAGCTGTTGGACATGCTACACTTAAAGAAATCCCAATCCCTCAGAGCCACACGCTCCAGGGATCTAAACCTTGTCATCACAATAAACAAAACATGCTGGAGGGATAGGTTCCTGACCCAGAGACTCCCCAGACTCTGGAATAGATTGCCCATACATGTCAAGCAGAGTGCCTCTTTGGTCCTCTTCAAAAGGAACCTTGACGATTGGATGGGAGAAAGGAAATTCACCCCGGGGATCACGTCAGTCACCCTGCTAGACAGGGGTCCAGGGAAGTAAATAGTGTGGGAAGAAATAGCCAGGGAATTGTTATGGCTAGGCTTGTATAGGCCCTAGGGTTGATAGCCTAGTACCAACCTATGAACATATGAACCTATGAAAGGTGAAAGGATCATAGAGCTTCCTGATTTGAAGAGAATTACGGGAAACAGAATGCTGAAATGCTAAAATGGACCTCCCGGGTTGTAAAAATAAAACTATGGTTTTATTTTTAACTTATTTTAAAATAGAAACATGCAGAATACCTTGCTGAAGCCCTCCAAATGTTGTTTTGAGTTCAGAGAAGATGAACTGGGTTGTTTCAAGCAGGATTAACTTTGAAGAGATGAAGAAAGGTGGATTTTGCTTGCTGAGGGGTTTCAAGGGATATTTTTCTTCTTTGTGGTAGAAAATTAAAGATGCATGGTTTTCATTTAAAAATGAATCTTGTTTTCAATAAGGTAAGCACAATATTTACTATGTTTCTGTCTGTTTTGTTTAATTTCCAAAGGGAGAGCTTGAGTTATTGTGATTTTATGTGCTCTCCCTGTAAAGTTCTTTTTAGCTTTGTATGCTGCTAGTATTTGTTGAGCATGTGCTGAATTAAGCAGTCTGACATATATTTGCCTCAGAGAGTCACTTGTTTGTGCATGCCTTATTGCTCTGTGGGCTCTTTCTATTACTATATCATCCAAGAGTTCTTTATTATTCAAGAGAGAGCTTAGTATTTCTTTTATTATTGCATTAAGTTGTGTATTGTCAAAGTTCTGTGGAATTCCTCTTATGATAAAGTTATTATGCCTGCGTCTGGCTTTTAGATCTAACATTTTTTGTTGTAATTCTTTAATTGTGTTGTTGCTGGCCTGAAGCCTTTGCTGAAGTTCATTTATTTTTAGTTCATTTTCCATAACTTTGGCTTCACTTTGCTCTAGTCTAAGCATAATTTGGTCCAGAGTAGAGCCAAATGTAGTTAGTTTATTTTCAAAACTTTGCACTTCTAATTGTAAGGGTTGCAGAGCATTTTTAAGGTCTTCCAATGTTAAAGATTGTTCCTGTTTTGATCTTAGAGACATCTTAGCAGCTTCTTGTTGCAGCTTGTTAGTTTTTGTTCTTTTGGGAATGACGTCTTTCTCAGGAGTAGTAATCATAGATAGTTTAGTTTTTGTGGTTAAAATTTCCATTTTATCTGGTGATTCCCCATTCGACTTCCAAACTTAGATGCTTGGTGATAGTGCAGAATTTTTTAGTAGTAAATCCTGTTCTGAGAGATACTTTCTCCTTATTTTTGTCTTAGGCCTGTTAATCTGGAAGAATCCACACCATGCAATTCAGGGCTCAACTTCCATCAAGTAGATATTTTCCTTCAAAAAGAAAGTTATATGCTTTATAATATTGCAGATTGTTTTTAGTAATAAGTCGTGTTCTGAGAGATGCTTTTGCCTTATTTTTTGTGTTAGGCCTGTTAATCCGGATGGATCCATACCATGCGGTACAGGGCTCAACTTCCATCAAGTAGATATTTTCCTTCAAAAAGATATAATATCAGCAAAAATATAGATGAAAAGTAAGTACTCACATTTCTGCTTTAATCCATTGATGTTTTGCACATTTTCTTTGAGCGATGCGCCGGCCTGAGATCAGATTAGAGTTTAGGTTGCAGGAGCTGCACTGTTAGTGTGCTTACAGGCTGTCCACCATTTTGGAAGCCAGAATAATACAACTCTCTTCTATAAATGTAAGCTCCCTCCAGGACCTCTCTCTGCTAACCCACTTAACTTCACTGGCAATAGTAGACCTTTCGTCAACTACACTCCTAACTAACCTTCCCCATTGAACCTGTTCATCCATCTTTTACATCTAGTCTCTCTCTCTCTCTATTTCTGGTGACATCCATCTACATCACCACAATCATCCTTCCCCAAAACCATCCGCCTAGTTACAGTCAGTACCCAAAGTATTTGTAATAAAATACCCATCTTACATGCCTGGCTGGCACATAACCATCCCAACATATTAACTGTCTCAGAAACCTGGCTCAAACCTCATATCAAAGATACTGAAATTCTTCCCCTGACTACCAAATCATATGAAATGACAGACCTAATAAGAAAGGAGAAGGGGTAGCCAGAATTTACTCCTCTTGTCTAACAGTTATTCCATACACTAACCCCATTCCTAAATTCTCTCCTGCTGAACTATCCATAGCCTTCCTAAAAATCAGCAAACATAAATCTTTATGTATAGCTGCCATCTACATTCTCCCTGGTGATAACATCCCCATCCTTGAAGACATCCTCTCATGGTTCTCTTCCAACATAAAAAATGGAACATTTTCCCTTGGCGATATAAACATCAACTAGGCCATCATCTCCTCACAATCTCCAAGCCAAATAATTAAACTCTTTAACTTCTCCCAGCTAATAAACTATCTTACCAGATCCAGTAAAGATGGCTCCTCTGGCACTACACTAGATTGTATCTTAGCAGCTCATCCGAACCTAATCTGAAACAAAGGAATTATACCTATTCCCCTTAGCGAACACCTGCCAGCCTGTTTATTTATTTATATTTATTTACTTATTTTATTTTATTTTATTTTACATTTGTTAACCAGGAGAGTCCACTGGACACAGGTCCCTTATCAGTGGAGGTCCGGGGAGAAAAGCTCCACATATAACTAACAAATAAGATCACTATTAATGCAAACTTTACATTATAATTAAGACAGACAGTGAAATAATACATCATTATGAGTCACATGTCTAAGAATTCAACTACATAAAAATAAGCAAAAATATAAACAAGATATCATCTGACATATTTACAATTTTAGGTCCTAGGCCCATTAATACAACTTAAGGTCTATGAGCAGTCAGGTATAAATAATAGTAAGCAGAGTAATGTAGTGGTGGATCTAGCCTGGAGTAGTACAGTAACACACTCAATTGTTACTGATGTTAGTTTTTAGTGATCTCTTAAATTGTGGTAAAGAAGGGATGGTAGGTATATGACTAGTTAGAGCGTTCCAGATTTTAGACACATAATTAGAGAAGAGTGATTCCCTTTCTGTATTATTAGCTTTAGTTGCTTTGAGAAGGAATTTATTACTAGAGTAGAGAGTCCTGTTACTAGAGTGGGAGAGAAGTAGGTTTTTAAGTTCAGGGTTTTTTTCTGGTTGATACAGAATTTTATGAGCCAGAGAAAGTTGATTACAGTGTAAGAGTTCCAGCCAGTTGAGCTGCCTTAAGGCTGAGCAGTGGCGAGATCTAAATGGGGAGTCTGAGGTGACTCTAGCTATTTTGTTGTAGCAGGAGACAAGTTTAGCAAAGTCTGCTTTCCTGAGGTTGGTAAGAATAGGGGAAGCATAGAGGAGGGTAAAGATCAGGTGTGTGTGGGATATGGTTGACTGTGTATGTTTGTTAAGATAATGTCTATTTCTATAGAGGGCACCTAGTTTTTATGTACTTTCTTGATAGTCTGGGAGATATGAATATCAAATCTCAAGTTATTATCAATCTTTACTCCAAGAAGTATGGTGTGTTCTACTGGAGAGATAATAGTTTTGTTACTGGACATGATGTTAAAGGTGGTGGTTAATGAGGTGGACCTAGAAGGTTTAAAGAGCAGAAGTTTAGTTTTAGTAGGGTTAAGAATAAGTTGAATTTTGGATAGCCATGCTTCAGCTGAAAGGAATGATTCTTTTGTTAGTGTATGGAATTCATGTAATGAAAGAACTCCACAGATTAGTGTAGAATCATCTGCATATTGTATGACAGATGTATTGGGAGTAGAAGTGTAGAGGTTGTTAGGATAGAGGGTGAAAAGTAGTGGGCCTAGTGTGGAACCTTGGGGTACTCTGGGTGTGATGGTAGAAGGGGTGAGAGGTCTTGCTGCCATAATACTGCTTGCTGATGGCTGCCTAGATAGCTTTGGAACCAGGTTATGGAGGATTTAGTCCTAGATCAGATAGTGCTTTGATAAGTATATTATGTCTGACCATGTCAAAGGTGTTCAACAGGTCGAGAAAGGTAGTAGATACAAATTTACCATTGTTTCTATGGATGTTTACTGTATTGGTGAAGGACATTAAGATAGTGGTGGTACCATGAAAGTGTCGACTGCCATGCTGAGTGTTTGACAGGAGTTTATGGGTATGCAAGTAGTCCATAATTTGGGAATGTATGCATCTCTCCAGGATTTTTGCTATAGGGGATAGTATAGCTATTGGGCGGTGGTTGATAACTTCTGTAGAATTATCTCCCTTATGGAGGGGGATTATATGTGACATTTTCCAAACTTTGGGACCATGGCTTCTGACAGGGATCTGTTAATGAGAATGGTTACTGGGTAAGCAGCAGCTTCAGCAGCTATTTGCAGGACTTTTCCTGGTAATTTGTCTGATGCCAATGTTGTGGGTTTAATTTTTTTGAGCTATTTTCTTATCCTATCTGTAGAAACAGGTAGGAAATGAAATGAGTTATGCTTAGTATGTGTTGTGCAGGGTTCTAAGGGGAGGGTTTTTAGATTATTCTGTTGCTTAGCTTGGGTTAAAATGGTCTCAGTAAATAATTTGTTAAATTGTGTTGCTTTGCAAGTAGAGAGATGGGGAGGTTTGCCTCTTCTATCCAAATATAACATCAATACAACAAAATCCAAAACCAGGACACGGTCGTCACAAATTCCATATCTAAGGTTCATTTAGCCCTTTCATCAAGAATATAACATTGAGTTCATCAGAATATCAAATCACACAAAAAACTGATTTAAATACCAGTTATTAAAAAACACATGACATTCTCAGCCAAACAAATCTCATTTCCAATAAAATGATTAAATGATTAATTGAACTAACCACTAAATAAAATCTTTTTGTAAAAAAACAAAATAACTGAATACAAACTTTAGATCATAATATCAGTGTATCAAATCCCCCCAAAAAACAATAGATATGTGTTAAAAAACAATTATATTGTATAAGAATGAAGCCTTAAAAGGCTTCCAATACTGACAGGTTCATTAAGACCTGGGAAAACCTGAGCATTTAATCTAACTTGCCAACATAGTTCTTTAAATTCTAACAGATCCTGCCATGGTCCACCTCTAGGATTTATTTCCACCCTCTCAATCGCCACAAATTTAAATTCATGGTTAGAAATTTTTGTACATATTTAAATAAAGCATTGTTGAAATTTTAATTTGTTATATCTCTTACATGCTCATTAATTCTCTCTTTGAGTCTCCTTTTGGTCTTTCCTATATAAAATCTACTACATATCATACAGAGGGTGGCATAGACCACCCCTTTGGAATTACAGGAAAATCTCCCATTAGGTCTGATGGTAGTATGATGCATCTTAACCATTTCTCTGTGGAAAACAAACTTATACTGGGTACAGAATCTATACCTTTTGGTTCCTGCCATCCCAGTGAATAGCTGCCCAGTATCATTGCTTTCCATCAAGTTCTTAATGGTCGTGCCTCTCTTAAACACTATTGTGGGTTTTGATCCTAACCTGTCCAGGATATCGTCCTGTCCATAAAAGATCTGCCAGTTCTTCATCAAAACATAATAGATATTATCATGGTCAACAGAAAATCTGGTGACAAAGGAACATGTATACTCCCCTGTAACCAATAATTGTCTACTAGTTGAACTAGCTTCCAACCTGGTACTATGTACACCCAACAAAGGTATGATACTGTTCTCTCTTCTGGTCCTAACCTCTGTATACACTCTCTCCACCAATTCTATTGGATAGTCTCTTGCCCTGAACATATCCATTAATAGGGCACACTGTACTTGAAAGTCATTTTCATTACTACTCATCCATGCAAGGCTTATGAATTGACCTTTAACAATTCCTCTTTTAACATGCTCCAGGTGACTACTATGGTAATGAAGTAAACTGTTGCTATAAGTGGGCTTCCTATAAAGATTACATACAAATCACTTCTTCTCTGGGACTTTTCTTATTTCCACATTTAGATAGTTGATGCTTTGAGTGTTATGTAAATGGGAAAATCTGAAAAACTCAGTGCTGTTATTAATATAAATCAAAAAATTGTCAAGATCTTTACTGTCACCACACCAAAGAAAAAACAAATCATCTATGTAACATAAATATAGTTTCCAACAATTGGTGTAAGGAGAAGTAAAAAGATACTTTCTTTCCCACATTAGCATGATGATGTTTGCAAACACTGGGGCACAAAAAGCCCCCATAGCAACACCTGTCTTCTGTAGGAAAAACTGACCCTCAAAAAAGACAAAATTGTTCTTTAGAACAGTCTCCATAAGGGTCACTAATAGAGCCAATTGTGTATTGCTAAAGTGCTGAGTATCATATAAAAATTCCTAAAACCACTCAATATCCAATGAATGTGGTATAGCATTAAATAAATTAACCATATCAACAGTTAAAAAAGTAGTAGTTTCCCCATGTTCTGAGTTGTTCAATTTTTCTAAAAAATGCCACAACATCAATACATTCAAACTCATAATCACACCAACTTCAATCCATAGACATTTTCCGACTGTCTGAAAAAAATGAATTGGGCCCCCCTAAAAACTCTGCCTCTGGACAGTGCAACTAATTAATTCAACAAAACATTCCTAGACTTACTAAACAGCCTAGCCCCTCTTCGAACAAAAAGAATAAAAGCCAAAACCATTCCCCGGCTATCTAAAGAACCAGAAAACGAATGCACCTCAAAGACAAATGTTGGAAGCAACATCAAAAAATAAGTTAACAAATGCTCTAATCGAATTCAAACAACTCTGCAACTCAATGAAGAAACTAGTAAATAAAGACCGTAAGACTAATTACTCCAAATTCCAATCAGAACATAATTCTAACCCCAAAAAGTTCTGAAATTGCATTTTCTTCCTTCTAAACCATGGTAGAAAAGACAATTGACGCCCTAACCCAAACTCCCCAGACCATGAAATTGTATTTAATTTCAACACCTTTTTTACTGACTGCATAACCAAACTAAGTAACTAATCACAAACTTTCCCATCTTCTCTCCCTCTCATAGTCCCCCATTCACTGCTTTTCCCTCTAACACTCAACCTTTCAGTCTTAAACCTATCCCCACCAGCATCATAAAAAACTCCTCCTTAAACTAAAGCCTTGCTCCCATGCTCCTGATAACCTGTATCCATCCTTTCTTAAAATTGCTGCAGACAGCATTTTCCTTCCCATTTCCATTCTTATCAATAGGTCCATCCAAGAAGCCTATGTCCCCTCACTCTGGAAGAAAGCTTTTGCCACCCCTATCTACAAAGGTGGCAATAAAACAGACACTACTAACTTCCATCCTATAGCTATTCTCTCACCTCTTTCTAAAATCCTCGAAAAGTGCATTCATCACCAACTCTTGCCATACCTAACACACAGTCATCTTCTTACCCC
Organism: Protopterus annectens; assembly: GCF_019279795.1. Lineage (NCBI taxonomy): Eukaryota > Metazoa > Chordata > Ceratodontiformes > Protopteridae > Protopterus > Protopterus annectens. Next base: position 524,589,273 of record NC_056735.1, on the reverse strand, counting down.
AACACAACATGGTTTCAGGCTTGGCCACAGCACTAACACTGCTCTTCTGTCCTTCCTTGACACCATTAATCATGCTCATGACTCTGGGTAAATTGTATCCACCCTTTACGTAGATCTCTCCAAAGCTTTTGACACTGTCTCACATCCTCAACTCTTATCTAAACTTTCCTCCCTCAATTTCTCTTCTTTCTCCATAGCCTGGCTTACAAGGTCTCTCTCCAGTAGAGGACAAGCTGTTAAAAGGAAAAAATCCACCTCATCCTTTCTCAACAATCCCTCCAGCATCCCCAATGCTCTATTCTTTGCCCCTTACTTATCAGATAGATAGATAATGCTACACTGATCCAGTACGCTGATGATTCCACAATCATCTGTACAGCAAACTCTTCCTCCAAACTCCTTCAAAAAACCCATACAGCCTTCTCCAGTACTGAAACTTGGATGCTACACAACCATCTTGCTCTCAATGCTAACAAAACAAAAATCATGATATTCTCTCCCTTGAGAAATTTCACCATAGACAAAAGCTCCTTTAAAATGAAAAGCCACAATAACACTCTGATCAATATTGCACCTCACACCAAACTACTCAGTCACCATTGATGAACATTTAAAATTCAATATCCACATCCAAAATAATATCAACCCCACCCCACCAAAAATTAAGTCTGCTGTACAGACAAAATCGCTATCTAACACCTTCTACTAAACGTACTCTACGCTCCTCCTACCTGCTCCCCTGTATTCTGTATGGTGTCCCTCTACTTACTCATCTCCAACTTAGCCTAAAAAACAAACTGGAAGCCTGCTATAACAGAGTCTGTAAATTTGCTACAGGGTCCATGTACTCTATCCATCACTGCCATTCCTACCACTCCCTAAATTGGTTTGAGCTCCCTAATTTCCTGAAATTCATACAACTCACCACTGCTCACAAAATCATATTCTAACCCACCATCTGCCCCTCTTTTTCATCTATCTTAACCCCTCATGTCAATAGTGATACTCTTAGAGCTGAAAACCAAAACCACCTTAAAATCTATAAACCCCTTCACCCATCTGGCCAATTACTTCTATCACACTCCTTAGCTAAACTATGTAATCCCCCCCTTCACTGTACTCACAACTACTCTAATTTTAAATCTCTCTTCCATTCTTACCTTACCTCAAACTGGTACTGTTCCTGCTCCCTTCCCACCTAAATTACACTGTGTTTTTTTCAAATCTCCCTTCAATCTCATCTACTATCACCTCTGATCACTAACATTATTATTAGAATAAACACTAAACTTGGATAAACACATAATGACTTGAACTTTTAATTATATCATCTGTATTACTTTTGACTTTATCTATATTTTAACAGTTGTGTTTTTTAAACATAAACACCCTGATTTTGTATTTGTATTTTAAATTGTATATTTATGCTTTTATATGCTGTATATTCCATACTTGACATATGTTATATTCTGTTAACTGCTTTTAGAGATTTTCTCCCCAGGCCTCCAATGAAAACTAGCTCTGATTGACCCAGTGGACTTCCCTGGTCATCAAACTGGAAATAAATAAATAAATACATACATCAGTAAATACAAAGACAGTGGAACACAGGTGGAGTGTAGTACATTTTGGGTTAGCAGGGGCACTTTCATTGCAGTTGTTAAGTTAATAATGTTAGGTATAGTAATCTGTCATCAGTAATTTAACTTCTGATGAAGGACAGCTACTAGCCTGAAAGCTCGACTAACAGCAAAACTTATGTTGATCCAATAAAAGGTATTAAACTGCATCTGTGTCTCAGTGTATTTGTGTTTTCTGTCACTAATGTGTGAAGAAAATGGTTACACAACTGAAAAGAATGGAAAAAACGATTTCAGGTAAAAATCAAACTAGAAAAGCTAGATTTTGTGCCATACTTTTGTTAGTGAACTAACTAACTAACTAACTAACTAACTAACTAACTAACTAACTAACTAACTAACTAACTAAAATTAATACAATTTAGGTTACATAATTTTACCAAGAAATCAGAACTGGATTGAGGAGTAATTGATTAATCCAATAGTGAATTTCTTTCCTGATAAAATTCACCACCAGCATCTAAAATAATAGAAGGTCCTGGTGTTAGGTCCAGACTGATTTGAAGAACCATTAATTTTTTCTCACATGTAGTCTGGCATCATGAGAACTGTAGAGGCCATGAATCCTAATGTCCTGCGATAGACCTTGGCTGTTGTGAGATATTACTTGGAAAATATCAGAAATTGTTAACTGTGAAAGTTTACTTTGCCCTGAGGAAGAAAGTAGACTTTTACATGTAACAATTTCTGATATTTTCCCCTCTTATCTTCAAAGTGTTAAATGACCAAATTATCAAAACTCATATGGTCAAGACCATATGGATTACAACTCGGTCCATCAAACCATTGTGACTGAGACCTCGGTACAGTGGTGATCAGGGAATTGGCCCTTATCCCCACCATAGTGCATTCTCAGAGTTGGTATATATAATTAGCAGGGGGGTATGGACATACAAGGTGGCTTGCCCCCACTACAAAAGTATTATTTCTGTTGTTTATAGGTGTTGTTTGGGCTTGTGTTTTTTGTCAACTGACTGAATTATCGACCATATAGTCTTGACCATATTGGATTCAGCAATTCAGCTGTTCACTACTCTGAAATAGAGCCCAAAAGAGATGTATCTAGGAGGCAACCAAGAAACACTATGTTAGATGGCATGAGGAATGATTTTTCTAAGTTTATATGAAAACCTAAACTGAGAAAAAAAAGAGATTTTTGACATCTTAGAAGAGTCTGAAAAAATAAGGCAATTATCTGAATAAAGAAAAATGTGAATGCCTTTAGACCTGAAATATACTATTACTGGAGCCAGACACTGAAAATTCTCTTGTTAACATTCCAACCGGTAAAGCAGAAAACCAAAAAAGTGAACCAGCATCTGAAGTCTGAGAATGTGAATGTGATGATAGGCATCATTTAAGTCTAGAGTTTTTAGAAAACTAGAAGGGGAGTGAGAGGTAACATAGACTATAGAGAAAGCATTTTGAATTTTTGAATTTGGTATGCAGATTTAGAAATGAGAGGTCTGACATGGATCTTTAGGTTCTGTCATTCCTTCTTTGGCACCCGAAACATACTTGAGTTGAAACCTCCTTCTATTTGACAGGCTCTATTACTCCTTGAGACAGCATTTGATGTAGAATAGGAGGAAACAGGGAGACTGGCTGCTGGGATGAGAATGAATCCCTTGAAATAAGGACAGAGTGTCCCATTACCAACTCTAACCTTTCTGAATAATTCTTAGTACCTAGGTGTCTGAAGCAATCTAGTTCTAAAGAGGAAATTAAAGAAATAGGTTTTGAGAAAGTTTTAAAGGTTGCTAGGGTGGGGAAGAGAAGGAGATTGGAGGTTGTTAATAAATATGCTTTTTTGGATAGTCTCTGCACTTGGGAAGGCCGTGTCTTTTTTTTTGGAATATCCTTGCAACTGCTTCTTGAAGGTCTATTTCCCTGATTTTGTTGGGGTTGTTTGATTCTTTTTCTTATAGAAAGCCCTTGTGTTAGAATGAAAGTTTATATTTGAGGATAGGGAACTGAACATTCTGAGAAACCCCTTGGATTAACTTTCTCCATTCATTAACATTCTTGAGGATCTCAACAGAAGAAGATCCTCCTCTTTGTCTAGAGGTACATTTAAACAATCTGCCTTAAGACTCTGGTAAATTCTAAGTGTGCAGCCAAGTAAATCTCCACATACTTGACCCAGTGGCAGCTGCACTGGACATGGTATCAGCTGTGTGACAGGAACACATCAGAGATTGTATAGTAACCTGAGATACTAAGGAAAGTGAGGAATTTAAAGATGCTTTAGTACCAGAAGAAGGAAGATCAGCAATGCCTTTCTTCATATTTTCAAAAGCCAGAAGAAACTTGACATTTGTGTTTGACATTTTAATGTTCAGAAGGATAAAGTAGAAGAAATGTATACCTTTTTTCTAGCCTATGGGAAAAAAATCTTCCATATTTATCTGACAGAATGGGATTACAAGTCATAAGCTGCTTGGAAGAAGCAGATTTGTAAAGGAGAACTGCACCATCTGCTTCAGGATTCATAAAGAGCAATTCTTGAAATTATAGAATGATGTATAACTTATCAGACTTCCAAGGGGTTGGTGGGTGAATTTCAGTAGAACAGCTGGGTGTTAAAGGCATTCTATAGTGCTGCCAAAACTGGAGGGATTGTGCTTGTTGAGGAGAATCTTTTTGCAGAAATTCATAATATCATCGCAGGGTTTCAGACATTTCATTTTGCTCCCACTTGACTAAATCATCCATTCTGCTTGTGATGATGTGAGGTGTTGCCAGCTATGCCTGGAGAAGTAGGGCAGTGGATTTGTAATATATGCCAGCACAGTCAGCTGGAATTGAACAATTATATGTTATTTGAATATCAAACTGATTTGTACATATGCTTGTGTTGAAAATGTGTTTGTAAAGTTGCTTGTATTAAAAATGTATCAGCAGTTTGCCCTGCTGGGCAGAAAAAGACATGTGCATGTATTATTGTAACTGTTTAAATGCATATATTTTAAGAGAGGATGCTGGAAGAGAAGAAGTTAATCTCAAACTTTAAAAATAGTAAGAAATTAAATTACTGGGCTTAGGCTATAAAGATGTTATCTCACAGCTTTGAATGAAACCGTAGATGCAATGTCAGTAAGAAGTACAGTTTATTAGCTCCTGTAGGAAGATTGAAAGTGTTTTATGGTTTTCTGACTTCCAGCAGGTGCAGCAGATCTCAAGGCTATCTGTGTGTGTATTATTGACAGATAGATGCAAAATCCTGGCAGTTTCTATCCATGGTGGGTGGGGTATATGGGAACCAGAAGTCAGATGAACAGATGCGTGTGATATCATTCTGGAATCCATCACTAAACTAATGTTTAATACTAGTTGAGGCTGAAGTCTCATGGCACTCTGTTATGGAAGCCTGACATAGAAGGATCACTCACCTACTTCATCTTGGCTTAAATTAGTCAGGAATACATAGTGAGATTAGTTAAGTACTGTTTTTATGTATCTGTGTGAGTCTATTCATCTGTGTTATTTAAATATTTCCTGTGGTTGAAACTCTGCTGTTTATTGTAAATAGATATTTAGTATTTCCATGTTCTTTTATTATTTATTATTAAATTTATTTAAACTTTTCATTGTGGCTGGTCCTTCAGAGAATATTTTAACCTTTGGGAGTACTCATATCTGTTTGGTGAATCTGTGGCCACTCCTAAAAGCCTTACTGCACTAGTCAAAATACCATTTGTATTAAGATTAATTTCACTCAGTATAATTGGGTACCCTTGTAAGAGCCTTAGAGTAGCTGGCTTGGGGGTGTCTGGTGGCAGTAACTACCTTATGGTCTGGGCAGAAGGGGGCATAGCTAGTAAACCCATGCCAGCCATTCCCGTGTGTGTGTGTGTGTGTGTGTGTGTGTGTGTGTGTGTGTGTGTGTGTGTGTGTGTGTGTGTGTGTATGTGTATGCCCTTAGCACTTTGCCTGAGGACATGAGAATCTGCTTGGCAGACCAAGAGTGTAACTCTGCAGATGAGCTGGGGACAAAAGGGATCTCTGCTTAGCAGGCAGGGCATCACTGCACAGGAAGTGGATGCCCAGTGCTGCACATGGATATAAGGAAACCTATGGTGGGCAGCCTAAACCAACCCAACAGAGTTCACCAGTAACACGGGAAGCCACCAGTTCATGTACATAGCTGGATCAAGGGTTAAATGTTTTAAATATAACCAGTGGGGACATGTATCATATAGTTGTTCATGGAGGCAAGGTGGGGGGATTAGCAATTGGGAATAACAGTATGACAGTGGTAAGTTGTCTGGAGACAGTTGGTGTACCAAACTATCAACGAAGTTTATATCTGATCTTAGTGGATGGACAACAAGCCAAAGTATTTAAAGAGGAACACTACTTGCTTGGGCAGTCCACTCCAGTCAGAGCTTTAGGCGGTATCCCATTCCAGATGCCTTTGCCCAGGGTTCACCTTGACTGTGAGGGTGGAAAAGGAAGGAAGCAAGCAAGTAGGTGTGTTTGAGGATATCCCTGGAGGTGTCTTGATAGGGAATGATTTTGATAATGCAGTACCTTGTGTGCATGCAGTTGCATGCAGTCAGGCTTGGAGACAGGCATGTGGCCCTGGTAGTCTGGGGGAAACCCAGACAGATCCCACATCTGAAGCCAGGGCTGGTGAGGTGCTTATTTGAGGGAGGGAGCTACTCTGTAGCAGTGAGCCTGAAGGTGAGCCACAGCTACTAGTAGGTAATGATGTTCCCTTGCACAGAATGACTAAAAGGGCAGAGGTAAGTGGTAGTACCCAAGCAGATAGTGAGGCACCACTGTCAGAGGATACCAGACTTCCTGTGGAAGGGGAGGTGGGGAGAGTTACAAAGAGTTGAGACAGGGGGATCTGTATACTGGAACAGAGGGTTACTGTATAAAGAGTGGACCCCTGATGGAGGGCTAGAGGATGAGAGAATACAGCAGTTGGTAGTGCCCAGAGCCTAGCATCTGGCACTTGTAGCCATAGCCCATGATATTGCCTCTGCAGGTCATATAGGCATAAAACATACAAAGAGACATATTATACAGAATGTTTATTTGCCTGGGATTTCCAGAGATGTAACAGGGTACTGCAGGACCTGTGAGCAGTGCCAAAAGGTAGGCAAGGCAGGAGACAAGGTGAAAGCTCCTTTGATGGTTTTGCCTGTGATTGAGGAGCCATTTCAATGGGTAGTTATGAATATTTTGGGGCCTCTGGGTACCCCAATTTCCACAGGGAAAAGCATATACTAGTGGTAGTAGATTATGCTACCAGATACCCTGAGGCAGTTGCTCAGTCCTCCACTGAGGCAGAAAAGGTGGCAAATGTTTTGTTAGAAATTTTCAGCAGGGTAGGTTTCCCTAAAGAAAAACTGACTGACAGAGATGCCAATTTCATGTCAGACCTCCCGGCTTGTCTGTGGAAGTACTGTGGAGTAAAGCACCTAAAGATCACCCCCTACCATCCCCAGACTAATGGTCTTGTTGAGAGGTTAAACTTTACACTCAAGTCCATGCTACAGACATTTGCAGACCAGTTCAAGAGGGAGTGGGAGACATATTTGCCCCATCTGTTTGCTTACAGAGAGGTTCCCCAGGAATCCACAGGTTTTTCACCCTTTGAGTTGCTATATGGGCATAGGATGAGGGGACCTCTAAAACTGATTTGAGGTGAGTGGGAGAGTGAGTGTGAATCCCACAAGGAGTCTGTTATGGCATATGCCCTAAACCTCAGGACAAGGCTCAGGGAACTCATGGGCTTGGCCCAGGGAAACCTGGCAGAAGCCCAACAGCAGAAAAAGGTCTGGTATGACAGGAATGCTCAAGCTAGAGAGTATGCTGTGGGGCAGCAAGTAATGGTTCTCCTTCCTTCAGACACAGCAAGCTGCAGGCAGCTTAGGATGGACCCTACAAGGTGGTAAGGAAGGTCAGTGATGTTAACTACATGGTAGAACTGCTAGACAGGAGGCAGGGGACAAACTGTACCATGTTAACATGTTGAAACCTTAACTTGACAGGGAGGTGCTTGTGTTAAGTATTTGCAGTACAAGGCAGGAGGTGTCTGAGGGACATCTATGGCTACAGGGAGCCAGCCAGGAAAATCCCAAATTACTATGGTGGAGCCTAGAGTTGCAGGCATATAATGGGACAGTGCAGCACTGTACTGGGATCAGCAATGCCAAAGCAGCTGGAATCTCAAGACAAGGAATGGGGTAAGGTATTCCCAGGTAGGCTCAACCCTCTCCAGCAATATTTCTCAAGGGTCACTCGAAAAACTAGCTTGAGTTTTCGGGGGGGGGGGGGTGACAAAGCAAAATGCTGCCAGCCCAGCTATCTGGAATTTTGTAAATAATAATATGTCATTTGTGAATATTGTATGATTTATCCAGAACTGTATGTTATGCACTGAGCTTCATGAATGTAACCACAGCATACCCTGCTAGAACATAGAAGATTAACTTGCAAAGCTGGGCCATAAACAAAGTATGTTATCTCTTAGTCTCAGTTCAATACCAGACATGCTGTCTAGAGCTGGAAGTTTTTCTATTGTCTTGAAAGGAAAGTAATTACTAGGTTTAAAATGTAAAGTGTTTTATTGTTTTATGACTTATAAGGTCTAGCAAACAACTGAGAGATATGTATTTTTAACACAGAGATGTTAAAATTTTGTTAAGTTTCTGTTTAGCCTGGGAACAGAAGTCTGGTGAGAAAAAGTGATGTCATCCAACCTAACCCAGCAGTAAAATGTGATATTAATTTAACAACTCTAGAGAGAGACTGTGCATTTTGCATTTTGTCTTGGACCTAGCAAGAACATCCACTCATCACTAACATATGCACTTACTTTGCTCTGTAAGTAAGTTCTTAGGGCATAGTATATTTTTTTAGATATAGGTAGGAATATAGTAAAGATTAGTTTAGATGTTTTCTGCATTTATTTGAGACTGTCCTACAATGTTGTTTTAAAATATTTCCTATGATTTTGAACTCTGAAGTAACTGTGTTTGTTTTCTGAGTACTGTCTTGTTCTTTTATTTATTAATCAATATATTTAAACCTATATTTGTGGCTGGTTTGTTTTGAGATATTTAAACTCTTAGGGTACTTGCATGTGTATTTAGTGACACTGTACAGGCCACTCCTAATTAGCCTTGCTCTTGGTCAAAACTACCATTTGGATAATAGTAACATTTCACAGTAGGATTGGACATCCTTTATAAGGACCTTATGATAAGTAGCTGATAAAGAGTTGGCTGGTGGCAGCTAGAACTACCTTATAGTCTGGGCAGAAGGGGGCATAGTTAGTAAACCTGTGCCAGTCTTTTCTAGGTGTGTGTGTGTGTGTGTGTGTGTGTGTGTGTGTGTGTGTGTGTGTGTGTGTGTGTGTGTGTGTATAAATCAAATCTCAAAGTGTGTGTGTGTCAGCTACTTGGACAGGGACACGAAGCACTGGTTGGACAGAGAGGGTGCTGGAGGTTTTTGCTTGGCCACTCAGCTGAGATTTTAACCATATAGCTGTGCTAGTGGTGAGTCTTATTGGGGATCTGGAGAAAGATGGAGAAACCAGACCCAGAATTAATGTGATCTCTGTGTGCTCTTAAGGGAAATTGCAATTTACTGTGTGTGTGTGTACCTGTCATCCTCCCATTGTTGCCAGTGGTGAGGATTGAGGCTCCTTGATTACTGAGCCAGTGCAGTGGTGTTACAGGGACTAACTCAACCGAATAGTGCACAGTGGTCTTGGGAAATCATTTGTTTTATTCTGACATTAATGAGCAAATGATTTCCAAGATTTATTACATCAAGGATACATACAGAAAAGATTTTATAGTCAATGTGTAGCCTTTATTTGTGACTGATATTGACTTTTCTATAGAATTTTTCATTGGCTAATAACTGCAGCATATTTCTGCATGTTTTTTTTTGTCTGCAGCGACGTGATAATTACCATTCGCAACTTTCATTCCTCTACTGGCTCATTGCTGAGAAGGCTCTGTAGACCTCTGCTTTAGCAGAACAATTAAAATCCCTTTTCTGTCAAAGCTGATTGACAGACATTCTTTTCTTGTCATAAAATAATTTGAATGATGAAATTACCAAATGGTTACTTGTAAAGAAGTTACTTGACCAGTAAAGTTGTTACTGAAATATAGTTTCAGAAGAGCACCCCCCACAGTGCAGGATTTCATTGCCTGCCACTCTCAAAGATCCAAAGCAAAAAAATATGGTATTATTGTAGAGGTATGTGTTATTGTGCTCCTTTCATTGTTCTGTAACAACTGTGGCTGAAAACTGACCCTAGTGACACGCTCCACCTACTTGCATGAATGAAAGAAACACAAAAAGCAAATTGGTTCACAAAGCATTTTTTTAGATCATTTTCCCATAGCCTTTAAGTCATAGACCCTAATTCTTAGTCTGTAGGTTACTGTAGCTTATATCTGCTTCTAATCTCCTAGTAGGGAGATTTTTTTTACATTAATTTTGGTGTTTTTCTGACACGTCGAGGTAAAGAAGAAAGGCTCTTCATTTCCTATGTTGCAAAAATGACTGTCAGAATCTTATAAAGCTATTCTGCAGATCCTTCAATTTATGATTGCTGTCTTATGCTATTTTAGTCTAATTATTGCTTCAGTTTGCAGTTTCTATTAAATATTTCCTATGTTGCAAACATATATATTGCACCCACAAACGATAGAGTTTTAATACAGTTGCACAAATTTTGCTTTCAAAGTTTATGATTCAAAGTCCACTAATGGCCCATATAAATTATTTTGTAGCAGCTTTAGCTACACAGACATAAATTTTGAAGGTATAATGAGGGGAACTTTGGCTTGAACAGAATATGCAAATATAGTATTTAAAATGCTGCCACCATCATAGATAATTACTAGCACCCACTCTTCACAGAAAATTTCTCAGGAATAGTACATTGAAGAACTTGCTGCCATTTCATTCAATAAATATGTATAATAAGGAAAACAGTAGATTAGAGATACATTTCTGAAATTAAGTAGCTACACCTATAGCCCATGATTTTTACATTAATACAGTACTGCATTTTGAATGATTTTTCTTTGATACACATCTGTTAGCATTTGTATATTGTTTTCCTAGATAAGAAAGTGAATATACCCTCACAGACAGACAGAAAAATAAAAACAGGACAAACCATATAATTCAGCCACAAGGTGTGCAGACTACCTGATGTAGGTGTATCTGCACAAACCAGGCAGTTAAGAATCATAACTGTTTTCATGAGTGGACATGACCTTTTGAAAAATGTAATTTTCAGGAAGACAGTAGAAGCTATATATATTTTTGTGATACCAGTTTTGTGTAGAACTACTTCCTTATATTTTCCATATGCTGACTGCAAGTTTAATTTCTAGCCTGGATTTAGTTATAAAATTGTAGATGAACAATTAAACATGAAGCTGTGGGCACACTGAGTATAACTGCAGACTCTGTGAACAAAGACTTATTTGTGAAGACGGACAAGTGAAGTAGCAGACAGAAACAGATGCACTGAATGTGACAGATGGATGTGATACGATGGATACATTCCTGGTGCACAGAATTTTGATATATCTAGACATTTGAGGCACAGTAGACATGAGGCAGCTTAGCTACACATCGAGGTCATGAAAAATAATATCAGCACTATCTTTGAACTGGTAACCAATGGATCATATAGGCGTAGAATATGTTCAGAATTGCACAAGGAGGAATACCTAAGTGGCAACACAGCAGCATAGTAATTAAGCTTTCTATAATGTAGCTCAAACATCCATTCAGTTTCTACCTCCAATGTCACCATTTTTGTGGAGCTTACATGTTATCCTAGAACATACATGGGTTTGCAGTGGATAATCTGTTTTCTCATACATCTTTAAAGCATGTGGTTTCAAATGGGTATTCTAAACATATAGATGTTGCATTGACCTTTGCCCTTGTGCCCAAATCATGCGTAAAAACAGTATGCAATGGACCATTCACTTACCTGTTTACTCAAAAAATAATTTAAGTCTTGGACATTGAAGTCTGCTTGTATGAAAGGATGGCTACCAAATGGTACCAAAAGATGCAGTACAAGAGCCAGTGTAAATTACTTTGCATAAAGTCTGGAAGGAGAACTATAATTTTTTCCTGATAACACAAAGATAAGAAAAAGAGCAAGTTTACAGAAAGGTACATGACATGTGTGTGTGTGTGTGTGTGTGTGTGTGTGTGTGTGTGTGTGTGTGTGTGTGTGGGCATACACAGGAACAAACAGCACTGGAAGAAACAAAGTTATTATATCTCTATGACTCAGTTTAAAGCCTTGTTTTGAGGTCTGAGCACCCCAGTTTAGGCAGGACAGGACAGAGGAAGGCAACAGAAATATGCATGTTCTTCACCAGAAGCCATATAAAAATTACCGCATCATAATATGTAAAGTCCAGAAGAATAACAGACAAAGAAGGGCATGGTAAAACACATATGGCCTTTAAAAGAAATATCAAATCCAAATGAGCACATTGTCAATTTTTGCATGAAAAAGTGTCAGATGACTGAAATTCCCTTCCTGAAGTGATGATAACATTCAAACATTATGAAAATACAAGTATGAATAACATGTACTTTAGAGAATTCTTATGCAGGGCAGTAGAACAAAGAAATACAATTTTGGTTAGCAATGTTATATAGCTTATTTCTAAGGCATGGAAACATATAGATGATATGAGCCAAACATACAGGATCTACAATTAAAATCTCTATTTCTTCCAGTAAGGATGGAGCCCACAGACTCCATATCCTACCCATTTGTGACTAACTGTAAAAGTGGTAGCATGTAGTAGCTTCTAGGAAAGCAGCCGTTTCTATTACCTGTGACAAACTTCATATGACTTACTTGAATTAATAATGATAAAATGGAAACATCTACTTCCAGAGTCTGGTTTCCTGACTGTGATATGTTAATATTCAACTCATTACAAAGCTTTAATAATCAAAGTACAGTTTCATGCTAATCTTTTAGTCAGCGTGATCCAGCAGTGATTTGAAGTTTATTATAGAGTCACAGGAATGAAAGGATACTCTGTAAGGGGAGAAGAAGCAAGTGTTTCATATAATTGTTGACCCCCAAATCATCTAAAAGCACATGTCACTGAAGGATTTGTTAGAACCACTCAGGTTAGCACTTTATATTCGGCTGTTAGTCCTGCTCTCCTTCATTTTAAATCATGTCAGACCAGGAGTTTTAAGAGTGAGAGATATGCATGTCACAGCTGTCTGTGCCTGTGAAGGCAATACAGCCAGGGACACACAAATACAAATATCTGACAAGTCAGCAGAGAATTGTTTTGTGCAGTGTGGACAGGGATATTCTACTAGATTTAGTCAAACTATTTTGCCCACAAGTGCGGTATGTGTATCTTGCCCATTTCCGTGGTCACATAGAAGTTGTTGTAGCATTCACCATCTTAGCTACAGGGAGATTTGAATGGCCTGTGGTAGGTTCGATTAGATATGATCCAGCAATGGCTTGCGGTTATGTAGCATAAAAGTAAAGGAAGGGTACTCTGTAAGGGGTAAAGAAGGAAGTGCCTCATATAATTCTTATCCCCCAAATCATCTAAAAGCACGTCACTGAAGGACTCATTAGAACCACTTAAGCTAGCTGTTTATATTTTGCTTTTAATCCTGATTGTCCTTCATTTCAAATCATATTAGACCAGAAGTTTTAACAGAAAGAGATTTTTAGACACTTTCTCAGTCACACAGTCTGTTTTTATTAGAATGATTCAATCTAATAGATACAAAAGTTTAGGTATACATATAGATATTTGAAAATTTTAATTGCTACAAGCAGTCAAAGCAATACATTACAGGAGAATATTTAATATGTAATAAAATGTGACAAGATAATCTGTTTTAGCTATTTATTTATTTTTACATTTGTTAATCAGGTAAGTGAACTGGTGTGTAGATCCCTTATAGCCATGACCCAGGCCAAGAAGGCAGAGGTAAAAAAAAGAATCATAACAAAGAATGCAATTTGAATTTGCAACAAAACATAAACAATCATAAAAAGTACAAGATGAGTTGGCAAACAAAACATGAGCATTTTGCCAGTATAAACAATTGCCAGTATAAACAAATGTGTAAATTTAATATCAAAATAATAATTAAGAATGTCTAAATCTGATACACAATACACACATTCTAAAGAAAAAAATGAACGTAAGACAGAAATTCATATAGGAATAGTGCAATGTGCAATTAACAATATTTCAGGAAGTAGCCATGTGCAGAATGTGAGCAATTCAGACACCAGTTTCTTGAAAGTTTAATAGTGAAGACTGTGTAATATGTTTAGCATACAAATGAGTACAAAACAACATTAAATAAGAAAGCCCATGCAAGTAATTAATACAGAATATGCAAATGCAGGAGGCCAAGATGGCAATCTGAATCAGACGTGTAAAAATGGTGACACTGTACACCCATTCCCACCCATTTCGAATGCTGTGATATACGGAGTACATGACGGGTGCAATGTTAAGCATTTCAGCAGCAGTTGCTCAACAACATGTTTCGGAGGCTGCTGGAAATGTTGCATGCCACAAATGCCTGTGCAAGTGAAGGCAATACAGGCAGGGACACACATATCAATGTCTGACAGTTCAGCAGATAATTGTTTTGCACAGTGTGGAAAGGGATATTGTGCTGGACTTAGTCAAACTATTTTGCCCACAGGAGGGGTATGTGTATCATACTCAGTACTGTGGACACAGACGTTGTTGTATCATTCACCATCTTAGCTACAGGCAGGTTATTATAGCCTGGGGGTTGCATATTTATAATATAGATGTCTGCCTTATGAATGCTCAACTAATTTCCTCAACATTGTACCCTACCACATGGACGGACATATCTTGTTTCTAAGGGTACTGGGGGTAAGACCAATGCCATGCACACATTTTACAAGATTGCATGCTTTCTTAATGTCCTGGGAACCACAGATTGTACTCGTGTTGCTATGAAAGTCCCAGTTGTTTTGACATATAGAGATACATAACAGGGAAGGCTGGCACTACCTAAGCTGCCATATGGACTGTAATAACCTGGGCATTATCTATAATGTATCCATGCACCATCGAGCAGTTCACATGGTTCACACATTTGGTACACATCTGTAATATAACAACAGTTCCTGAAAAGGAACTTCCCACACAAGGACATGGTTGGTTGATGCATACACAGTGTAGATGGAATGGGCTACCAAGGTAGACATGCTGGGAGTAGGCCACATACAGTGTTGTGTCTTGTGAGTTGAAAAAATGTTGGATATGTCCTTGATGACTTGCAATTGCTAGTGACAGATCATGGAGGAAATGACATACAACACAGCACATGCTGAAACCAGGAACATTGTGGGATCTGTATTTAGACTTCTGAAGGATACATTCTACTGTTCACATACTTCTGCTGGGGCACTACAGTACAGTCTTGAGAAACACAAAAAAAAATCTGCATTTGTAATTTATGCCATGTTACAAAACATGGTTTGTTAAAGACAATGCCATGGCAAACCATGCCATATACAATTCAGCAGCAACAGTATCTGGGCAAGGAAGAGATACAGGAGAAGACAGTGCAGCAGAAAAAACACAGCCAAGGTAGCAATACGCTTGATAATCTGCAACACTGGCAAAGTAGTGGCATATAGTCCACAGTTGTGAGCATGACACAGACAACACATGATAAATGCTGCGAAACATGTTGTGCGGAGCAACACATGGTCTGGTCACTTTATGGATCATACATTAGTAAGCAATATACAGCCATCAGCTGCAAAGATGGGAGAGCACAGTGACATTTGCCTGTAAAACTGCAATGTGGGTAGAGTCACAAGAGTTAACTCTATAGCCCTGCACTCTAGGTGGTTGCTGGGTGCTAGGGATCAGTTCCCCAGTGATGGTGTTGGGGTGCTGTTGTTAGACAGTGTAAGTGCTCACTGTGTCAGTTGCTAGGAATCTCATTCTCCAGCAGTGGGGTTGGGTTCCACTCAGTTACCATTACTAGTGTCTACTCAGCTGGCTAGCCATATCAGTGCTCAATCTGCCGTGCACCACCTCACAAATGACACCCATAACCAGTAGTGCCAGGTCATGAGTCAGCAAGTGACTTCAATATTGCTTCTGCAGTGATATGTGTCCTCTGATATGGGACACTGTGTGCATTTCTTTCTCATGCCATGACTTTCCCATGGTCACAGATCATTGAACCAGTGGAAGCAGACTAGTTGGCAGTCATAATATGTCTCATGGATGCACCTACAGATGTGTAAATTGCCATCAGTGACCACAAAAGCATTATCATTTCATTGTGCCAGTACTTCAGGTTACTGAACAGTTGTCGCATGTCCTTATGCATTCCACAGAGCACTCTCACCAGTTCCACAGTGAAGTGTTTAGAAGTCATCTGTGCCTGGATTACTGACTTGCACATTTGCTTGTTAATTCTGAGTGCTACATGCATATGAGGGAAAGCACAGGAACTGTGAAAATATAAGAAACCTCTTTGATTTTCCCCTTGGTGGCTATTTGCACATTAGATGTTCTGTATAAATTAGATACTGTGTCTACTGGCAAAACTGGGAACGCAAAAGGATCACGTGTGGGACTCTCAGCTAGCTCAACAGGTTCCTCTGTATCTTTGGATGTGGGAGTTTCCTCCCCCTGGAATGTCACTGATGGTACCACCACATTATCAGATCATGCTGCTTGCAAGTTATCATCAATATCATCATCAGCTACAGCAGCCATCATACTTCAGTTGGTCTGCTGAACTGGAACCTTCATCAGTAGAACTTGTGAATGCCTTAAAAATAAAACCCATTGTAAGAATACACATACACACACACACACACACACACACACACATGCTTTACGTATCCCAATGTGACATGTATAGTGAGACACTTGTAAAACAACATTATACAGTAGTTTGAAATGTGTTTTTTGTGGGGTAGGATGTTTCACCTGCTAACAAGATGTACCTACAGGACAGATGTTTAGCTCTCCAGCTGTCGTTATTCTCTTCATGTCATGTATGTGTATGTGACATACCATACTACAATGGTCAATACAAAACTTGTGCGTCCTTTATTGACACAAAGGTAGTAGCTGTCAGGCCTGCACTCACTTCCAAGCCACTACATGGTATGGGATACCAAGCCTTATGCCCATACAGCAGCAACAACAATTCCTCCATCTCTATCACATGCTTCCATATTGGTAGTCCTCCTCCTGTGGTGGTCCACAATGTCCTGAGTCTTCTGCTTTTCATAGAGCAGCATATCTTTAAACCTTCACACATGTTGTATGGATCTACTATAGGTGTCCAGAACATTGTCATCTTGCATTATGCCCTGACAGACCTGGTCACTTAATAAGAAAATGTTTAGACAAAAGTTAAATACTGAAGCAGTTCTCATCCACGTAATGTGTAACATTTACAAGGCTACTAACATTAAAAAAAGAAAGATTAAATAGTAGTGGGTACTTTTCAATTCTATCAGAGTGCAGCAACAACAAATGCTTTATAATGTAGATTCAAAAAATATGAAAAATAAAAATATTGCAATGTTTTAAAAGAAGTAGTTAATATAGACACCAATGTAAAATATAATCAGAAGGGAAGGAATGCATGGGGATGATACTGAAGTTTATTGAAGAGTAATAAATAAAAATATGTTGGAAATGACAGTTATTGTTTTCCAAGCAAAATATAGGGGAGTACTGAAATACAAAGGGGAGCAAGTGTTGTTAATATTGTTTTAGAGTGATAGAAAAATGAGTCTGCAACAATTAATAGTTATAAAAACATAGAACTGAGAAACTGAAAAGCCCGTTACATGGCCCATGAAGACCCTAGCTGTAGATAAATGCAGTTATGCTATGGTAGTGAGGCATGTATAACAAAGAAGAAAATCAAGGAAAAAATTAGAAGGTTAACACCCAGCAGCATGAAAAAAATCAGAGGTCAAATAATGTCTGCCAAAGCCAAATTTAAGGTAAATTTTGCTTCCCATGCCAAGGACAACCAAAGTCATTATTTAGCTATGCCCACAACCTTAAAGGCAATACACAGTTTTATGCAAAGCTCATTGTTAATGTAGTCACCTATACTGAGTCAAAAGATACAGCAAACCTACTGGCAGACAAATTCAGATCTATATTTACCCCTCTCTCCCCCTGAACCTCCCCTCAGGAAATACCATCGAATATAACTCCCCTACTATCATAGGGAACAGGTTTCAATGCTCTTTGTAAGGCCAAGAACACTGCATTAATAGGCCCAGACAATATCCCAAGATGCCTTCTAAATAGCATGAAACATGATCTATCAGGCCTTTTGGAATTGCTGTTTAACAGTAGCCTCCAAACAGCTTTCGAGCATCATGAATAGAAAATAGAAACAGTCATCCCTCTGTAACTAGGTGGGCCATCTACAGACCCTGGAAACTAGAGACCCATACGTCTTACTAGTGTGATATGCACAGCCATGGAAAGAATTATGGAAATGATTAATAATGCCATAGGAAACTTCCAAACACTGGACCCAACCCAATTTGGTTTTGTCAGGGGCAGGTCATGCCTACTCAATCTAGTGGACTTCTTTGAGAAGGTCACCAAAACAGTAGATAAAGGCAAAATTGTTCACACAGCCTACCTTGACTTGGCTAAGGCATTTGACACAATACCCCACTCAGGCATTGTTGACGAACTCAAGATGTTAGGGATAAACATTTAGCTCACCTGGTGGATAGCCAGCTGGCTCACAGATAGCACCCAGGAAGTTAGAATCAGGGAGTCCACCTTTACAAAGAGACAAGTCACAAGTGTAGTTCATCAGGGAGTGGTCCTGGGACTGCTCCTTTTAGGCAATTACTGCTGTGAAGTCAAGGTCAATGTCAGGGGCCTCTGGGTGACTGAATTTGCAGATGATTGCAAATTAAAAGCAGTCATAGAATTGCCCACTGACACTAATGTTTTCAGGGAAGGGCAGACACAGAAAACTTGTGTCAGAGATATGGACTAAAATGAAATGCCAAGAAATGCATAATAACATCCTTTGGGAAGTCAATCACCCTGATAGCTATCATATTGGCAACACACCCCTAAGAGTCAACCCAGTAGTCAGGGACTTGTGGACATCCATAGACAGTAATCTAGCCTTTGACCATCATGTAAGTGAGGAAATCATTCTATGTTGTTCAACTTGTAAGCAAAGGTATTCATCTAGGTCCAAGGAGGTCATTGTTCCACTGTATTCAACATTCATCAGACCTATCACTAAGTACATTGCCACCTTGATGTGTACCTAAATAGGCACATGCAACAACTGGAATGTCCACAGAGGTTCCTCACTTAAACAAAAAGGGCATAAGTATCATGTCCTATGCAGACCACCTCAAAACCCTATCCCTGTATTCTGTCTCCTACAGGCTGTTAGGGGGAGATCTATGCTTGGCATACAAGGCATTGTCAGACCCCAGCTTGATGGACTTCCTGCATATCCACAAATCAAAAACCACCAGAATTACCCATTTTAAAGACTTAAGCCTTGCCTGTGATACAAAAAGGACCTGTTAGAGAGAGAGAGAGTTATATATCCCAGAGATTCCACCTTCTCTGGAACATGCCACCATTCATCTGAAGCAAAGTGTCCCCCTAACCCAATTCAAGTGTAACTTGAACAATTGGATAGGGAACAGGAAATTCATCCCTGGTTTGGTACCTATGTCTCTAATGGACACAGGCAGTCTGTAACTATTTCATCTCCCAGACCCCTGCTTGTAAATATTTCATCTCCCAAGCCCCTACTTACACATATCAAGGATACGAAAACATGCCAGAGATTTGGGATGCATGGCTAGGCTTAAAAAGGCCCTTGCAGTCATTAGCCTACTGCACACACGTAAACCTATGTTGGAGTGAATGACTTGAGATCTAGAACCTTGAGGAACACGTAGGGAGATAAATCAGAACTTGCCAGACTTGTTACTTATGCGGGTAAGACACTTGTCCTGAGAGAAATCCTTCCTTCCCTTTAAATGATACCTAGATACAAAGAAAAGACAATTGGCTTAAAAATTCATTAAATAGCTGGTGTCATTCCATGGGGATCCATTTTGAGTCAGTATGGGATGAGATACTTGACACTCCAGTTTGCTTTGCTAAAGTTGACCTGCACCTCTCATTTCTGTGCTTTTGTATAATGACTAAAACCTTTGATTCCCCCTAGTGCCTTTTTAGAGGAAGTTCAGTTGATGCATAGTCCATTGTAACTAACATTTGCATTTGCTTTGCTTGCAGACCCTTTTATCCATCACCAGAACCAACTTAAGAACCTCAGTTGGTTACCCATCACTAAAAGATTGAGCTACTTTTGTGGTGCACTGATATATAACGTATTAAATGAAGGTTACTGCCTTCCATTGAGGAGAAAATTCTCACTCAGGAAGTAATCATACTCACTAAGAAACAGTCAAGAAAATGTTATTTCCTTGAGTAGGATCTCTAACAAAATAGGAAATGGTGAGTGAACCTTCTCCAGACTCAGCCCTGCTCTAGGAAAGAACCTCCGACCAGAGATAAAAGGCCAACATTATCTTCAAAGCTTTAAGTCATCACATGCTGAATATCTCCAAAGTGAAATCTCATGTAAATGTTTTAGGGATAATTGTTAGCAATTTCAATCAGCCAATGCACTTTTCTAAATCCCACCATGAAATGTGAACAATAATTGTAAATTAATGTTTATTCTAATGCATAACCTACACTTGTAATTTCATTTTTATATTGTACATAATATATATAATTTTGCAAGTGCTGTTCTCTATTCCTAAAAATACTCTTACTATAACACAAGCTTTGCATCTCATGGTTAGATAGTTCAAATAACTCTGTACAACTTTCTTTCAATATGACTATCATTTTTCCTTATTTTTATGTCAGTGGGATTACCTCAACTATGTTAAGATGGTGTTTCACTAACAGCTGTTTTGTCTTGCATTTTTACTATAACACTCAAGTTGTGTACCTGCTTTCAGTCAACATGTATATTTTTAGACAAGTGTATAAGTGATATTGTTACTTCTCTGTGCTCTTGCTTTATGGGCCCAGGTTGTGGCTGAACAGGGTCCTTGGACCAATTCATTCACCTGGTTAACAACCAGCAAGTAAATAAATAAACATATCAGTCCCAAAATAAGATTGTATTAAAGTGAATCTCCTTAATGCAAAAAGTCTAAACTATAAATTGCCATGTCTTGAGACACTCCTGCATTTGGAAAACATCTATGTATCTGTATCTGCATAGTTACCGAAACTTGGTCTAAATACAAAGACAGCATTCACTCTATACCAGAAATTTGCACTTTTCATGCTTTCAGGCCCAATAACAAGACTCATAAACTGAGTTCTCCATCTCTCTTACTGTGGCATTAAAGACCCGAGTGCCCAAGACCTGCTGTTTCTTTATAAGTCCAATAACTTCCCCAGTATTAGATCCAGGTACCTAAATCTTTGCTAGCAGATAAAAAAATGGGGGGGGTAGGTTTGCAACCTAGTCTCCCAATCTACTGGAAAAAAAACACGCACACATATATATGTATGAACCCCCAAGGTGGAAGGGGTACAATATGCAAGCAGTTTGCCATGGGGATATGTAGTTCACAGATAGCAACACTAAGGATAAGTTCAACAGGTTTCCTGACTATATAAGATACATTGCAGATATCTATTAACATACAGTATGAATGTACATGTGTGTGTGTGTGTGTGTGTGTGTGTGTGTGTGTGTGTGTGTGTGTGTGTGTGTGTGTGTGTGTGTGTATATATATATATATATATATATATATATATATATGTGTGTGTGTGTGTGTGTGTGTGTGTGTGTGTGTGCGTGTAATAAGAAAGGTTGCAGAATACACTAGGAAAAGATGTCTTTATACCTAGGTAAATGGGAAAGTGCAAATGGTAAAAGTTACGAGAGCAGCTAAGTATAATAAAGGTACATGGGAGTACACAAGACAGAGAAAGAGAGAGTGAGAAAATTATGCAGGAGGATGAGATAGAAGTATGCCAAAAATAAGATATTTGGAAGTGATAAATAAAAAGGTGGATGGAACAGGAGAGGATCTGTAGATTGTGTAGCTCTGACATTAAAGACAACCCTGGAACTGATTACAATTGCTGGAGTGTAAAGACCACCAAAGTCAATGCTGATGACCCACAGGAATTCACACATTTTTGCATGAATCACGGGGGGTGAACTAACTATAATAGCTGAGACTTAATTTTACCAGAAACGGAATGGAATAATATTGATTCTACAACAGCAGGAAACACATTACTTGAAATGTACGTTCAGGAACAACAATTATTACAGTTTGTAAATAAACCTTCCAGGGGAAAGCAACATAACTGAATATGGTTTGCATTTCTAAGGGGAGGATTGTTACTTCGTGTCAGGTTTTACCACCTTTGTTGAGCAGTGATCATGGGGTTATAAAGGTTAAGCAACTGCTAGATAATTTTGTCAAATGAAAGTCTAAATCAATGCATACATGACTACTATGATTATAAGGAAGCAAAACCGTCACTATGTAAAACCTTTTGGAGTGATGCATTTGGAGGAAAGACAGCAGAAGAAATGTGGCAAGTTATGATGGGATATTATTTTAATAAAAAAATGTTAACATCTAGATCTAGGCACATAAGGCCAGGAGGATATATTTCCATAAGAATAATATAGTCAAGATGACAGAGAAAAAATATGAGAAATAGAAATTAGGTTAAACTATAACTTTGAAAACTGAAATAAACTGGACAAAGTAAATGGTGTGAGACAAGATCAGGAAAATGTTGTAAAGGTATTGAAACCGTTTTATAGAAAGGAAAAATGTGGTAGGAATAAAGGCATACAAACTGATAAGCCTGTAAATTTTAAAATGTATTCTCAAATACAAAAGATTGTAGATATATTTGCAAAATCTTATACAAAGCAGTTTGGCTCCACAAAAGGGGGGATCATTTGTAGTGGTAACATCTGAATAACTTCACATACAGGGTTTACCTTAAATTATTTGGGGGAAAACTACACAAACTAGACCCAATAATAATAATAATAATAATAATAATAATAATAATAATAATAATAATCATCATCATAATAGTGTGAACTTACATACCATTACATTTGACATTCAAAAGGTCATTTTAATATATGATATTCCTCTAGACAGGGGACATGTGCTTGTTAAACCCATCAATAAGGGAAAGGGAAAAAGGACAAATCCAGAGTTTTATAGACTTATAAGTCTACATCATTGTTTCAGAAAAATAATGGAGACGGTTGTATTGGATAAATTATTGTTAGGATTTTAAAAGCTGAAACTTGAAACCATATATCATAATGCACATGATGAACATAGATCTATAACGACCTTTAACATGATATTCTATAATAATGTAATAGCTATAAATGAAAAATTATGCTGTCATGTAATTTACATAGACTTATCTTCATCCTTTGCTAGGGTCATACATGAAATAGCAATCAATAAATTAGAACAACTAGGTATTAATGGAATCTTAATAAAATGGATGGCTGCATAGCTTACAAATGGGACATGGTAGGTATCATAAAGCATTTGGGCAGTGTGACCCACAAGGCTCTATCCTAGACCAATAATTATTAAGGATCTAGCTTTCTGATCTATCTTCTTCATCTCATGTTTACTACATTCTGTATACAGATGACTTGAAAATGGGTAAAAAATGATTAAATCTGTTACAGTTAGGTCATATCTGCAAAAGAAAATGATTAAATTGAGCATTTGGGCACAGGAGAATAATATGTTAATAAATACATCAAAAACCAAACATATGAACTTTGGGAGACTTACAATGATGGGTGAATATTTAATATAATACATGGTGAATGAAACTGTGGATTCATTTAAAGACCTGAGTATATGGATAGACCCATCTTTGTTTTTATGATCATATCAACCAAACTGGTTATTGATATTTATATAGCTATAAGCTATATAAAAAGATTTATACAGTCTAGGAAATCAGAAATGATGACATCATTGTCTGAAGTTTGCATTTGACCCAAACTAGAGAATGGAATAATAATAATAATAATAATAATAATAATAATAATAATAATATAAACGGTGTAAGAAAACTAGCATGAATAAATTGGAAAGCACACAGTAGAAATATCTCAAGGGCATCCATGGATGTAAACATTTATGTTATGAAAGCTTAAAATATTTAAACTTGTACAGTGTCTCATACTGATATTTAAGAGGAGACCTTATTCAGTTATATAGGACCTCTGGTAATGCTTGGAGCTATTAAAGAGTAGTAGAGAATCATCAGATAAACTGGGTATAAGATTTTATAGGAATGAGAGATGAGCTAATTGCCTCTCTGACAGAGTAGCTGCTTCTTGGAATACACTACCAAATTATGTTAAAGCAAGCACAGATTAAGATATTTTTAAGAACAACTTATTATGGATATAACGATTTTGGTATATTGGCAGACCAGTAGGGCATTAATGCCAGTGCATGAATATTTGTAAGTGAAAGGTCCACTGCACTGTAATACTTCAAAACAGGTAGTCTGGACATAAATGATTAGTGGACAAAGTTTGTCCAATTGAAGGTCTCACACTCATTTACCAAGATTATCATTCGGTGGAAATGGAAGAAGAGGTAAAGGGAATGTTTGAAGAAAAGATACGGAAAAAGAAGGAAGGAAAGAAAGACAGAAGGGGCAGGAGAGTAGTAGGACAGATGGTTAAGGGATCTAACAGAAGAACAAGATAAGTTTGTAAGAGAGCAGGGGCAGAAAAAATGAGATTAAATGTATACATTTGACAAGAGAAGGAAATATCAAACCCACTAAATTGTTACAGATCATAAAATAGCTGGAAAACTATAGAGGAATGACAGGTCTGATATAGGATACTTAACACAAGATTGATACACAGTCTGTAGAGAATACATATACTTTAATAAAATGTGTGAAAGCAATAACAATTAAGCACACACAGAATCTAAAATGATTTTCTCAGACTATGAGTATGGTGGTGGTGGAAGTATCCAAACAAAGAGAATGGTGCACTCCCCACCCCCAATAGACTCAGATGTAATTATATTTTATAGGCATTCTGATTGCTACATTTGAAAAAGACAAATATAGAAGATTGTAAGTGGGTCACCCATGCTTATTAAGTGTTCGAGAAATGGATACCAAGAATTAGAAATTCTCCTCAAGAGGTGAATCTTGGCATTCATATTGTGAACACATAAAAAAGGGTTATGATCAGTAACCCAATCATAATTCATTGTAGTGCATAGAACTCTATCTACTCCATGTATTACTAGTTACAGAAAAAAAAACACTAACTGCTTTTAGCAAACACTGTCAGAAAGACAATGTAAAAATATCTGTTATGTTTACACTCACCTCGCTATGCCTCTCAAAAGCCCAGATTTTCTGCCTCATATATTTGGTCAACTTCTCATAAAATCTGTGGTTTTCTGACAAATCTCTGTGGACTAAAGTCATTAAATAATGACATACATTTAAGTTTCAGACTTTATATCCTTCAGAAAATGCAGGTTAATACAAATCTTGTTTTCTATCAACTTTCTAAGTTTATATGTCAGAGACACATTACTGGCACAGACAGCAGGCAGAAACAAATCTGATTTTATTCTGCCACTGTCATTTGCTGGTCAGTACTGGCACATTTGATTGCCTAGCATGATACTGAACCATAACACGTTAAGCAGGCGGTTCTTAATATTTGCCCAAAACTGGTCTCATGCAGTAGTAGGCTTCACTGATATATCTTTTCCCACTTCACTCCATGTACTACAAATGTAATATAGCCATGGGGTATATTTTATCATGTAAGAGAAAAAAAAACTTTGTGAAATCAGGAATATAAAGAAACAGTACATACGAAGACTGTTTAGTTTTGGATAAATTAGGTACCAGGAGTGCCTGGTCTGTAGAGAATGTATCAGCAGCATCATATACGAACAAAGAGTCTTATGCAGGACAACAAGAGTAGATAGGTATTTTATTTTGAATTTAATAGATACAATGATTAAAATTTTACAAAGTAATTTATATGTTGCTCAATTCCTACATCTCTCCATTGAAAAGCATTCTGTCTAGCTTGAGAAAGAGACTGCCAACATGTTATTTTTTCCTCTATACAAGGAGAAGCCTAGGTTAATGATCAACTGCTAGCAGATGCTTTGTGGTCATATATCTTGCTTTGAGTTTGTTTGTTTCTCTAGGATGACAGGAAAACTAGTTAAATGAGGCAGGGTGTCTCTCCTGGTTCTAATTTGGGCTTCAGTGTTCAGTGTATATACTCAGTGATGTATTTAAAGCTACATTTGGAAAGTGCAGTCATGACTATGAGAAAACACTGAAAAATAAAAACACGATGGGTGACTCCCTTATATATGCTGAACAAACTAAGATTGTTACACTGAGAACAGCCCCCCAAATTCTTTATTTTGGCAGCAGTAGTTTTTTTTTTTGTTTCAGCATGTCAGTATCTGACTTATTCGTGTTATATTATGTGTTCATGCAATGCATGCTCTAAATTCTGTTACAGCAGTCTTGACTTTGCTGAAGCTTCTTCAGATAGGCAGTACTGTTATACTGACCAATGGGGCATGCCTCTGTCACTGTTGCCTCTAAAATAATTTTCCATGTATAGATAAAAGAGCATTTTTTGTCGGTCCTTTTCTCAAACTTTGCATCCGTGCTATTAAGATAGGACTTCCCTACATTTCCTCCAACAGCAAAGCAATATATCACACAGATTTTTCATGGGTAGCTGACAGGTTCTAACATATTTTCAGGGCACCAGATTTCACTAAACACTCTCTGTGTAAAAGGAGAAATTTAGAAACTCATTTGGGTATGAAGAAAAAGGAGATCACCAAGATGTGGCTGTTCTTACGTGACAGTTAATGGAACTCCTATACTTTTTAACTTTATAAAGGAATGACCTTCAAAATAGCTGGTTTGGTAAACAAATGTGTTACTTTGGTCCAAACAGAATGTTGCTTAATTTAGAGATAAGAAACATTTTTTCTTGACCACATTAAATGCTTTAGCAATGTCAACAAACATAGGCACAGTTCTGTTACATACTCCTCTATCTGTTGCCATCATAATATCATCAGTAAGGGTCCAAATAGCTGCTATATCACTTCTTTATGAAAGAAAACCATGATGGAACATGCAATTTTTTATCTTTCAAACTATTCAAACATTTACAAATATACCAGATTTTCTGCAACTTTATTCAAAAAAGAAGTAGCATGATTGCACAAAAATAATTAACTTGCAGAGTTCTAGAGGATGTGAGAACACAGACCACATTATACATCTTCCAGACAGAGGACTAGAACAGAATGTTGATATGAGTCTGAACCAAACGCAGACCACATTGTACATCTTACAGATTCTTACTAAGCTAACTGCCCTTGTGAGACATTTTTTTAAGCTTAACCAATTATCCCTTGTGAGACTCAAACCTTGCACTTTGTGTTTGTAAGGCAAACACCTTAACCATTAGGCCACCCTCTCAACCCAATCTTCCAGACAGAGGAATAGAACAGAATGCTGAAATGAGTCTGAACCATTGGGAATGCAGACTATACATCTTCCAGACAGAGGACTAGGGCAGAATGCTGAAATGAGTCTGAAGCATTGGGAACCCAGACCATATTATAATCTTCCAGACAGAGGACTAGAACAGAATTCTGAAATGAGTCTGAACTCAAACTGACAGAGAAGCATTTACAGAGACACTGTATGCAGCTAATACATGAATCAGCAGATGGCAAGGTATTTGCTGTTATTTGAGCAGTTTGTTTTATTTTCTGAACAGTTCTTAAATCATATCAGTGCATGTTTTTTTAACGCATGCAATGTTCAGTCTTAAGACAGAGAATTTTTAAGTAGTTATATAGGACTGCAGCTGGGCTGCTATATTGTCCAGGAGCAGTAGTACACCTCTGCATTTCTTCAGAGATTTTTTTTAGGGGGGGACTTTTATTTTATACTCCTATTCTTGACATGTTATTTTATCTGTTACAGTCCACATGACTAGCAATATGCAAGAAGCTGCTTAAACTATGTATTCATAAACATTTGCAGGAAAACATACTTAGCTTTTAGTGCCTTTATTTAAAGAAATGAAAAACTGCACAGCATAGTGAGAATACTGACAGGCATTGTATTGTGCCATCACAATTCTATATCTGTTTACAATAACTGACAATCTAACAAATCAAAAATGGAATTGCCATGTATGGTGATAGTAGAGCAGGCCACTGATGATGTTCAGCGTGTTTAATGCAACACAGTGTGATACTTGTCAGCATATTGCCTATGTCATGCTGCCCACTCCCTTGGTACCAGTAATCACTGCATTAACAAGATTCCCTGTTACAGTAAAATAAGATCATTGGATGTCATGCGTTTGTAGAGACTGAACAAGAACAAGTAATACGTCACACATGGATTTTGGAAAGGTGATGAGGCAAATTCATAGATAAGTACTAGGCTAGCTACCCTTGCAGGACATTTTAAGCCTAGTCATTTTCTGTTTTGTGCTCAAAATAACCTACCCCATTTGATTATAGACTGGCCTTATCCATCCCATGGTTGTTAATTACATATTACCCCTAAAGAGAATAACTAGGATCATAACATAGATAATTTCAGGGAATAAATCCATGGGATAAAGCATTTAGGAGATGTATCTATCATTAGTCATACAGAGGGCAGTTCTGGGATAAATTTTCTGTTTCCCATCCATAGATCTAAGTTGCGCTTGAAAATGGACAGGGATGAACTTTGATTTATATTGATGGGGAGTCTGTTTCATAGCATCATAGAAGATCACATGTGGGTCTGACAGTGTAGAGAGCAGTATGAGGAAGCATACTGATTTGAACTAAGTAACCATCTCAGTGACTGCAGCACATCTGATGTCAACGACAGTGACCAAAGGGTAACTTGAACTGCAGCGAGAGTATGCAACAGGAGAAGTAATAAACATAATGTAATTTAGAACATCATGCTCCCTGCTGAGAAATATCAGCTCTGAAATGAAACTCACTCTATATTTCTCATTGAACCATAACTACAGAAACGTGTCCATTTCACTATTTATAATCTTTTGGGAGGCGGCTGTTTCATAGTCACTGGAAATGTGTTGACATATTAATATGGAAGAGGTGGATTGTGATTGTGTGTCTCCTCTCATCTTCTTAGCCTAACTCATTTACAATCAAACAACATGCTCATCCAGAAGTGCATTCCATCTTACTGCTTGGAACAGCTGTCTGATTCTGGTTGGTATGCAGTGTCTCCATAAAAACGTAACAGTCATACAGTGATTACTAATATGGCATATGGCTACTATAAGGCACTACTATAAGCTGTTTACCAAATGCTGTTAAGAAGGTAGGTACATTTTTATTCTAAGACATTTATGTCAGCAGAAGTGC